>NW_003298997.1:548227-588183 GCF_000151645.1 Tuber melanosporum
TGGGCTGTGTAGGATCATAGGAGGTTGATAGATAGGAGAGATTGGTTATCTAGGAAACGAGAGCGAAAGCAGTATCGTGGTAAAACTCGGTCCTGAGATATTTCCACATCTCATGTGGGTGATCGAATTCAACAAGTTTCTCTAAGATCTCTCTAGAAACAACTTGTATATAGATCGCCGATGCCTGATGGCAAAGTGCCATGTTAGCAGTTACTTCATCCTGGTCTGCATCTTCTGATAGCTGATGCCCTGCAACAACTATCTCATAAGTCTACATACCTTTCCAAACCAACCACATGGTCGATTCCCAAATAATATAGTTTTCCTGGCCAGTCAATTGCTTGATATTGTCAAGTTTGATGGTAACCAGTTTGTCTTCCTTGATCTGAGACCGGAAGGTAGAGGATCCAAGGGTAACCATTGTGTGTCTATCAGGATCGCACTCTGGTATGGTAGGGAGTTCAGGATATGGATTGTTACTCATGAATAGTAAAAGTGATTTTAAGTGCCGTGAGCTGTGGGCTAATAACCTGTTCATTTTGGGAAGCACGGTGGGAGTTGTAAGACTCTGAAACAGAATAATCGCTTGAGGAATACCAGTGACTATGATAGGTCTGTTGTGATAGGATAAGGCTCGTTCACTATTCTCTCCTTCACTGTGAGCGATATCCCGGCTCTTAAATACATAGAAGATAACCGATTGTCACAAACAAAAGAGGTAGTAACATGAATACACCTATGACACATATTACCAGTAAAAGACAGCTGTACTTCGGGAGTGAGCGACAAGAGTAACTAGAGTGATGCAATTCTGATAGTAAGAGAAAAAATTGCAATAATGACAGATAAGCCTAATGGAGAATGGTACCACGCCACCCTCAATCTCCAACAACAACAACATGGGATTAGTAAGGAGTTTCCTGATAGTGGGCTTGAGCGAAGCCGTGCTGCAAGCAACTCAAGGATTGAAGCTACCTTTGGCCGAACTCGAGTACCAGGAATGTGATCTAATAGTGATAATTTTACGAACATGCTCATACACTGGATCTGTATAACAAATACCTCTTTCACTGCTGTTGAGGATAAAACCTTTCGGATTCTCTTATCCTACTTGCTTACTTACATCAGTATTTCCGTAATTCCATTATTGCATCTTGTTCATTCAGGTTTGCCTTATATTCATTTATACTTACCTGTTATACAGATCTCACAACCAAATGTGTTACAAAATATTCTCCAGAAATCAAGTTCCACTATTATGAATTGGGTAGTATCACTTTATCATAAGTCCACATATGTAATTAAAGCATATTTACAACTATTGCCATTTCATATCCATTTGAGCTTTGCTTTATCGATCTTACCTAATCACCGATCCTTTCTGGGAATCATCGGCCATGGAGCAACAGAAAGTGTGGAGCTATGATCTGCTACATTGGGCTTTCGACAGTTTTATGGATCCCGTAGTTGGGCTAACATTGTTGAAACTTTACTGAAGGTATTGGAGCATTATCAGATTATACCAAAATTAGGTTACATAACAACAGATAACGCAACCAATAATGATGCTGCTCTTGCCGAGTCAGCAACCCTACTAGCTCTTTGGGGTATTGAGCTTAAACCGCAAATCTCTTGTGTGCGCTGTTTTGGTCACATAATTAACCTAGTGGTTAAATCCCTTCTCTCGGGATCAGATTTGGAGGACTTGTAGTAGAGGTGAGTCAAGATATGCAGCGGAACAAAGAATGTGAGCAAAGGTCACTTGGAGAATGGCAAAAAACAGGAGCAATGGATAAGCTATATAATATAGCTACTTGGATCTTAAGACCACCACAGTGTAGGGATGGATTTACCCAAAAGATTCATCAAATTCGCGGAGAAGCTTACAGGAGTTTTTTGTTACCGTTAATTCTTAATTTGATCCCTTGGTCCTGTGATGCCGATGCTATTGATCGTGCTTTTGAGCTTTAAGATATACTGGATGAGTTTTTCGGTATTGTGTTATCTGAGGAATGTTAAGTAAAAAACCTACAGAATTTAGCAAATCCCACTCCACTAGCTATTGGACAACTCTCCCAGAGCGAAGTAGTCATACTGGACCAGATGACTCTTGATGAACTGACACTTGATGATTGGGTAGATTTAACAGCGATTCTCTTTATTGTAAAACATCTTCGTGTACTTACCTTGCAACTTCGAAGAACTGGGAGGTGTAGAAATCACTCCAGTAGATACTTAGCCCTGGTATTCCCAGCGATAGACGACCTGCTTGCCCATTTGGAAAATGTGAAAGTTCTTAATCAGATAGCTTTATTTATAGTATCCATCTATTAACATCAATCAATCACGCATGGGCGGTCTTTGATAAGTATGCTCTACATTATTATTTCCTAAACTGCCATACTATTCAATCTAAAAATCTAATTAAAGTGTAATATTAGATACTACTCATTAGATGATTGTTTGCCCACACTGAACCCTGCGGTTGCCCTTGATCCGGATACGAAATTCAAGTATTTTGAACAAGTGTGGATCGATCATCCAGATTAGATTGAATTAGCTATTACCGAAAGTAAAAACCTCTGAGAATGCGAATACCAATCTCTCCCACAGCATATAGATACTACTACTCCATCAGGCTCATTAATTGGATACCATTTCTCTGTGCAGTCAGACAACTATACAGTGAGTATTTTAGTAGCTGATGACACACTTGCACGATGGAAGCAGAAAAAGAGAGCTCACCTCACCCATGATGATATATGTCAATTTGATCGTTTTCTGATCACAGATGATGTTGAGGAGGTTTCTGACATCCTTGTCTATTGAGCTGGGCTGTTTAAAAAATCCCCTTCGGGTACAATTATTACATATGGCACTTGAGATCCATAGCATAGCTGCTATGTTGGCTGAGGTTGAGTCCATGTTTAGTATGTAGGTTATTCCACGAACAACAGATATCACTTTGGTAATTCTAGCTAATTGATTACAATTGCTATATACTAGTGGAAAAGATTTAATTACAGACCATTGAGGACAATTTGGAGACGAGGTTATCGAAGCTATAGAATGTATGAAATTGTGGAGGATGGCAGGGCTGATTCTGGTGAGGAGACTATTGGAGGTGGAAACAATAGTTCACACTCTTGAGACCCATGAAACAGGAATCTCACAGGGAAGGCATGAAGGATTTGGGGTACCCTCTGGTGATTCTGATACAGGCATGCTATCAGATGTTGGAATCAATAAGTCCAGTCGTTAGTAGTCTGTGTACACGCCTATTGATTAAGTATTTATCACTCAGAAAAGAGATCTGCACATGCGAGCTACATTGTTATCTTTCAGTCTTTAGTGACTATACACACACCAATACTGTGGGCCTCTAAGAGGATGATAGACGGGCCCTACGGTTCTCAATTTCGCTGTAACACTAAAATTGTTCTTGTAGCACTCGTCCGTTGCTTACAGGGCCCACCCTTCAACCCCATGGATCCTCATTCACCCACCGACCCCGCCCGTCGCCTGCAGGGCCCGCCCGTCATCTCACGTTGCACAACACCTTCCGCAACCTGAGACACCTGTAGTCCCCGCCAGTCCGTCTCGGGCTGTCCGTCCCGGGCGTCCTTTCAGGTACCGCCGTCCGTCCCGTCCACCCCCAAAGACGGACGGACTGGACGCTTGGGTTCACTGGGTGCGATTGGTTGACTGAAGTGGTTATGGAGTTGGGCGTTTGTGGCGTTTATTAGACCAGGTTAAGTGGTCGTTGGGTGGGTGGGCTTGGGTGTCCGCGTCCCTCGTGTCAGAAAGTGGGATAAAGTAACTACCCAACGAATGGGGAGATGCACATAATATATATATCCTACATGAGTGACGTCAAATAGTGCTCGGACTATTCGCTTCAATGCCTGAATTATGAGTAGGAAGCCGACGCTAAGTATTATGTTTCCAACACGTCGACACGGAGGCATCCAGATGCTTTGCCTGTACAGTCGTTTCTGAAAAGTCTACGTACCCCTTACGGCAACGGCACTACCACTACAGATAATGATATTGACGACAACAAAAAAAAAGATATGAGTACAATTTTAAAATAGATAATAGTAGAAATAGAAAAAAACAGTTTCCCAATGCTACCATTTTGTATGGCTTCTATCTGCATCTAATACAGCCTGAAGTCTCTCAGGCATTCTCTGAATGTATCCATCAAATGTTCCCTGGAGAATGGGGTCACTCTCTTCCTTTGCTGCCTGAAATAATTGAGCAGCACTATGGGGCCTTCTCTCAACCTTGGAGAATCGCTTTCTGAGTGCTCTTTTGAGAATTGCACAGGTATTCTCAATAGGATTGAGATCTCGTAAGTTGGGAGGCCAAGCCAATCTTTGATATCCACAGTCCTCTTGCAATTTTTGGTTTTCTGCTCCATTATGCCATGATGCATTATCAGCAGCCATATAGATAGTTTGAGGAGCTCTATCTATCGCTTCTATAAAGGGGATGAGGTAATGTTGGTAAATATCAGTTGCATATTGGTGGGAATTGAGACCAAGTTTGTCTCTTTTGCTGGTTCTTTCCTCCTCAGTCCTCTTCCTCACAAGAATGAGCTCAGTCCTCCCTCCATGCATCATTGCAGCATATACACCTATGTTTGTTCATCCTGACTTAAAGCTAGACTTTAAGTTATTTTCTTCTAACTCTTCACCTGGTTTAAGTTTGACTATTCTTCCCACTAGACTTGGATCACATTCAATTGTGGCTTTATCTACAAAAACTACCAATTTCTAAGCTCGTGTCCAGTTCCTCCTCACTCTAGTAAACTCCTTTCTTTTCTCCTTCTGTTTTCTTCTCCAAAAAGGCTTTTTCCTATATATCCTGAGCTTAAATCCAGCTTATTTGGATATCTTGCTAACAGTATCTTTACCAAGTCTAATATTGGCTTTTTGAGTAATGTCACTTAGAGATAAATAAGGCTTAGCATAAATAATATCAAGAATTACTTGCCTTTTGGCATCAGTAATCTTAATTGGTCTGCCAGATCTAGGGGTATCATGGGTGTTTCCATCTTTGGATTTCGCATTTTTGATTACTGTTGAAACAGTTGACTGGAAGAGATTCATAAGCTTTGAAATTTTACCATACCCCATATCAGTATGTTTATAGAGTGCATAGATTTCCCTTTTCTAGTCTTCTCAGAGGATTTGGGAGTGTGCTGGTGCTATAGTAGGGAGTGATGTTGAGGTAATTGTTGGTTGCAGTGTTGCTAAGCAGGGGTACCTAGACTGTTCAGACATGACTATACACCATACGTACAAGGCTGGTGCTGAAAATGATGAGCAGTAGTAATGAAAACAACACATAGAATTCAGATATGGAATACACCCCATCCAATATCTCAAGCACAACAAGTACTAACAAGATGAAAATAAAGCAAATATTGTAGTAAAGATTGACTTTAGAGAAATTAAAATTAAAATTCAGTTTGTATGCCTCATCTTTGTTTGACCTGTCGGAGCTGATTCGGCATCCTATTACTATAGCCTTTTCAATCTTCCAGCTCCAGATTCTCCCACATCTTCCCCACAGTCTTGCGGATTTCCTAAATTGTTTGTGGGAACCTATTGCGAGTCTTGAGGTGTTGATTCATGAAGTGCTTAACGTTTTCAATCCAATCCAGGTTGGAAGAGGCAGCTGGATGTGGGTGTAGTGCTATGTCTAACCTTGCCTTGACTCTAACCAAGGCACAGTGGGTCCCATGTACTGGAACTCTATTCTCAACATATTGGGATGCACGAAATACCAAAAAGCCTAATAAATTGTGGAAAGCTTATGAGACAATAGGTTCTAGGACCTGTTCTCGATAGTCATTTATAATCATATCTTTTTTTCTATTACCAATAAGAAAAACAAGAGGCGACTTCTAATTATGACTGATGGCTCCCCAAACATGCACAGAACTCCTCCAACTATTAAAAGTACATTGTAGACTGATCATTGTAGCGTTCATGGGCTAAACGAGTAACCCAAGTTAAACTTTGGTTTGATGTATTGAAGAAACACTCATCTGCATACATGAGTTGCTCCAGAGGTCATCTGGCTTTTACCAGTGCTCACAGCCATAGCACATCCATTTAACATGATTTCGTCGATTGATAAATGGCTTTTTGCAGGCCCTATAGCACGAATAACCTTAGTGTGAAAGGACTCTCTGAATTGTCTGTCCAGATACGGACAACCCAACTTCCTTCCTTCACAGCCTCTTCTAAGCCAACCAATTAACCGGCGAATATCATGCTTGTCCAAGTGGCATGGGCGCCCAGGTTGTAATCTCGTTCTTCTAAACTGTGGAGTATGACTCCATCGCTAAATGGTTGAATGTGGGACATGTATCTCATGCGCGACTTCTGACTCCGATAATCCTCTCTCTATTGGGGTAATTACTTTGGTTCTTGTAGGCGTTGTCAATTCACCTATTGGAGGATGCCGGGGTGGGGTATTCATTTTGTAATAGGTTGGTAGGTGGTTGTGATAGCAGAAAATTTGCCTGTTGCTGCTCATTACTTTTGGCACCAGCCTCGTCGTACCTTACCCCATCACATATTTCTCTTTTTTCATGTTGGGAACGAGCAAACATGGCGCTTGCATTGGCTTTAGGTTGTGTTCTAGGATCACCTAGATACTGTTTATCGACAAGAAATCAATGTTGAGCGCCTGTTTGGTACACCAGATATAATAAATAAATATAATGCAATTTTTGCTGCAAGTGAAATATTCTGGTGATATATTATACATCTTTAGTTGCTTTATAATTATATTTAGAAAATAGAAACATATAACAGCGTGTTTGTATCCGCTGAAGACTCCCAAGCAGAAATGCTTTAAGTTAGGTTCTGTTCATCATATAGAAATATATTGCAATAAATGCGTAAAATGCCTTATACGGTAATGAAAAATTCTGAAAATATTATAAAGAATATATACTTGTAGAGTAAACGTTCTACCGGTATGTATATCTTTAGCAATTTTGCTTGCCTATATTGCGGTATGCTAATTCTGTTCCTTTCGTTCGTATTTTACTCGTAGAGAATGGTATTCTAGCAACCGGAATCCACCCGACTAAGCAATAATAAAGCACAACCTTAGCTCTCCAACCCCAGTCCTTTCTTATTTTGATCTTTTCGAACATGCAGGCCCAATCCATACTACAACAGACACGTGGCCACCTTCCGTTACCGCACTTGACATCATCGAACCAAATGGTATCATCATCAATCTGTCCTTAATCGATATTCTCAAAGCTACAGTGACTCAAAATAGAACAGTTTAGCTAGTCCCAGGCACGGTTCGCTGGGGGTACGGAAGTGGGATAACTCCCTAGCACCAGCCCAACTGCGCTCCTCGGATTTAGCAAGCGTCCATTTCCATTGATAGAGGTTAACTTATGGGCCGGTGGGGAAAGTGTACAAACCCCGATTAGTTCATTAACAAAACGTCTAACCTCTGGCTCTTCCTTCACAACTTTCTTGTAACCTGATATTTTTTCCCACTTCATTTTTTTAATAGTCATCCTAAGATTTTAGCTTTAAGTTTCACTTCAAAGGTTCACATCACCAGCTCTTGTTATCACCTTAGAAGCATTCAAAGTCAAGGCACTCTCTAGGCGGGAATGTAACTGCCTAGGTGGAGAGGGACGATCTTCGGGTATCCTTGCTAGACACATTTTAGAGGCCCTCTTGGCCTACGGTTGTGAGCCGTGCCCTGACCTGCTAAACTATCTTGTGCGGTCCCCGGAGGTCAGGAATAGTGTCCTGTAAAATCCAAGCAGGTGAGTCACTGTGCTAGAAACAAGATCCGAAACGGAAGATAAATCGTGCAGAACACCAAACTTAAGGACAAAGGAGCAGAAATGTTCTTGTGTAGTACTATACCTCATTGGCCGATACAAAGTAAGCGTGTCATTGATTTGTTTTTGCCCGCTCACGGAACGGAAAAGGAAAATCATGATCGGGTATGATAGTGGAAGAATAGATATTCATCGGTAGTCATAAGGGTGTCATCAACGTGGGCTAAGTATTTGACTCACACAAGAGCGGAATTGACTTCACGACCCTGACGATAGTAGAGCCTGAAACACTCCTCCACGGACCAGGATCCAGAGAACTATATGAAGCCCATACATGCTGATGAATTTCTGGAAAGACAATCCCAGCAAGTGACATTCCAATATACAAGGAACCAAAAACCGCCCCCCGGTGAGCGATATAGGAAACCGTGCATACAATTACTAGCAGTGAAGAAGAACCAGTGGCCAGCAAATAGAATATATCATCTAAGCCTAATCTGGAAAGGAAATCGAATGGTATGGAGATCATCTGGCGGCAAAATGTTTGAATTGATCGGAGGTGGGGTAGCCATTTACCACCAAACAACCCTTTCAGAATCACTAGCTGTTGGACTGATTGTCTTCCCAGACGGTGAAGTCGGGTATGGATGGTGGCTATCCACCGGTGCAGGATGCTGGGCTTAGACAAGGGTGAAACAGTCGCAGGAAACCCCTGGCTTTTGTCGGAGGTTGTGCAAGAAATGTTGCTATTGGTAGAAGAGCCATGAAATTGGCACGATTTTGAGCACTGGAGGGGGGGAGGCGAAAAGGTCACGCATCCGTAACACACCCGCAGCATCGCGAAGTATTTTCTTTCTTCTAGACGTTTCTCACGCAGCTTTCACTACGAAAAAGATAGTAAAACACAATCTTCAGAAGTGCCCAAATTCTCGGAACAGTGATGGATTTGAACGCATAAAAAGAGGAAAGCAGCGAATTCCAGATAAAACTATAGCTAACCTATGTCTAAAGAAAAGGGAAGACAAATAAGCAATAGGAGCAATTACGGTAGCTTGAGGGAGGTAGGACGTGAGTGGAGAAGAAATCGGTCAACCAAGAGAGATGCCCCCGAATTATGGTCGGGCTGCCGGATGACCAACACCTGAAACATAACAAGTAAAAAGAAAAGAGAAGAAAACAGCCTATGGCCGGGGCAGGGAGAAAATGAAAAAAGTGACTTTAGGACTGACAGGAATTCTCCCAGAGAGAGATGGCATCCACCTCCGGTCCCTGCAGCAAAAGCAACAAGAGGCTCCCTCGCGGAAACTAATAAAATATCCCCAAAGGGAACCATAAAAACCAGGTATCCACGCCATACGAGCTTTTCGCCCCGATCCAGGACAAAAACAAATGACGGGATTTCCGCAAGATAGTACCGTGAGCCCCAGAGATCGGGCGGGGTCCGGAAAATGGGGGGTAACTTAAGAATTGTGTATGTTCCTCGAGATGGTGGCAGGGGGGTGCAAAGCCACAGGTCAATCGCGGTGAATATGATTATGCATCCTCTGGCTTAAGTAGACTTGGTGTGGTCTCGTCCCCCCTCTTCCGCGAGCTCCTATTCCAGTAGTAAATTCACTATACCCTGATGGTGGTGTTCGGCAGCTAAAACGAGTGGAGTTTTACCGTTGGCAATTGGAATGTTGAGGTTGATATCTTCCCGCCCCAGGTATCAACTTGACAACTCCCTCGTGCCCCAGGTACGCAGCCCAATAGAGCAGTGTTCCCAACGTGACTTGCGTTCTCCCAAGCTTTCACCTGCCCAGAGAATTCTCTCCATGCATTCTACAAGTACTCGGTCCGGTAGTATCTCCTGTTGCAAATGGTTTATTTCTAGAGGAAAGGGCAAGTTAAAAACCCTGGAAAACTATCGGTAGTCATACACATTCTCGTGAGTGAACCAAATCTATACCTCTCGCAGGCTCCCGAGGAGGAAGGAAAAAAACAACAACGGAAAATGAAAGAAGCCAAATGCGAAGTGTCCGGAAACTTTTTCTAAATTTGACACCATGGTTTCCATGACAACAGCTTTTCAATGCCAAGGGTCCGGCCTATAGGCACCCACTGGGCCTGATAGGCTTCCGTAGGCTGATGGAATTCGGCCAATAGGTCAGCCTACCAGCTTCCCGGCCCGTTGGGAACACTGCCATAGAGTGGTGTTCTAAAGCCATGGTCCGCAATATCGGCCTTGACATCTCCCCTTTCCAGGAGTAACTTTATAATTTCCTTCTTCCCTCGGCAGACGGCTTCCGAGAGTGGTGTCCGGCCGATCATGCTTTGGCTGTTAGGGTTGACATCTTTTCGTTTTAGCAACATCTTGACAATTTCCTCTTGTCCGCAGTATGCAGCCCAATATAGTGGTGTTCTATAACCATAATAGTCCGCTCCGTCGGCCTTAACATCTTCCCTTCCCAGGAGTGACCTGACGATTCCAATATATCCCTCGCAGACGGCTTCCAATAGTGGTGTCTGGAAATATTTGCTTTGGCTGTTCGGGTTGACATCTTTTCGTTCCAGGAGCAGCTTCACAACTTCCTCGTGTCCCCCGGAAGCAGCCCAATAAAGTGGTGATCCGCCGTCACAGTCCGACATGTCGGCATTGACGTGCCTTCTTGCTAAAACTGGATCCATATCTCAGAGCACCGGAAGGGCGAAACCTGGCAAGGAAAGAGGGCAGAATCAATAGGGCAGCTTCACTCCCATGTGGGAAAGGTATGATACCAAGCGGACACGTTGGCACAAAGACGAAGGGTTTCCGGGTTTGAGATTGCACCTCTTCTGTTAAGCGGGTTCGGAAGATGAGGAACAGAGCAAAGGAATAGGAATCGATTACCCCCTGGCAGTATTCGCAAGAGTGTTCGTTGCAGTTGTAAATGTTGTTCGATCTTTTAGTTGCTGTATGCTGCGATGTCGGTTCACTCTCCCTCTAGTTCGTTCTTTCGTTACTGGTATGATAGGAAAGGAGCGGGGATGAGCGGTCCATAATATATCATACCTTTCTGCAACGGTGTCCTTACGAATCTTCCACAGAACAGCCACCTCACATAACCTCGTCGAAACCTAACCGCAGCTAACCAAACATAACACACAATTGATGACGTTTGCAAACATGATGACTACATTTTGGGCCTCACAGCGCCTAAAATTTTTTAAAGTGTCATCTAGTTCATGTGTTTCAAAAATGTGCACCATGGTGAGCAAAAGCCGTTGCTTGGTTGTGTCCTACCTACTGGGTATGAGCTCTAAATAATGTGTATAATAAAAGGTTTGGGGAAAAGAATGATTGGTGAGAGAAAGAGGGATTAAATTTGTAATAAGAATTATGTTCGTGAATAAGAAACGTTTGTGGATAAAGTTATCACACATTTTGCGTTATCTTTCTCGCCAAAATTGAGTTTAGGATCTAAGGCTCTATTCGGCATGCCATAAAAATAGAAAAAGAGCTTGCGAAAATCGAAGAGCGCAATTTTTTCCCAACAATCTTAGGGGAAAAGGGGGAAAACAAAATAAATTTTCTACTGTATCATAAGGAAGAAACTGGAAGTGTTATAATTTCTTAAAAATCCTTAATATGCGAAGATTCTAGGGTTAGTTAGCCAAGTCAGCGTTATGGGAAGTATGGTAGGTACAGTACATTTAGGACAGATGGCCAGATGGACTTTAAAGAAAAATCTGTCATGTGGCCAAACACCTAGCCTTTCCAGAAAATCCTATTTCTTTATTAGTGCTCCCCCCTAATAATTCCAGCTGGATCCAGAACAAGAAGGACGGTGATTGGTTTGAAAGGGGGTGAAAAGCTCATGCGAATTTCGACAATCCACGGTGGAATTTGACCAGTCGCGGAGGAATCCTCTGAGCCACTTTAGTACCCAACAAGTATCATAACTATGATGCAATCTATTCAGTGTTATGAATTGACTGGATTCAATCAATTAAATCCCACGGCGTTTATTTCCCTCGCCCTAATCAGGCTAGAAATGGTGTTCCTTGTAAAATATATTCCATTTTTCACCTTTTATTACAATATTTCTAATTTGAGCCTCTCAAACAGGGCCTAAATCATGGATTAGCAAAAATCTCACATTTTGAAAAAGAAAAACCCCCTCTGCGGATATCGTCCTGTTCCTCCTGCTTCTTTTATATATATATATATATATTCAAATCTCCTGTTCCCATAATTGTTTTTTTTTTTTGTTGCTAGGCAAATTCCAGTGCAAGTTTGAAGCGCATGAACCATACTGCTACGTACTGTACCCGGATCCCTCAACCCGTATGAATTTACAACCACCACTCTTGAAGCTCTTTCAACCAGTGGCTTAGCCGACTAATCTATCTCCCACAAAAGTGACGTCTGGTATTGGTAGTGAAGAGGCCACGGGATAAGATGGTATGCTAAGTTAACCACAACCTCCCAAACACCATGCAGAGCATGGTGACGTAGTCGGTGAAAGGGGTCGAGTGCTAATAACTCGGCAAGTATTCGCTAGAATCCACCAACTCTATAGATATCGGCGATCTGTCCCCGCATGTTATCAGCCATATGATCATCCTCGACAATCAGATTGGAGAAACACACTTGAACCAGCTCGAAGTGTCTCCTTTCTTCTAGGAATTTCTCACACCACCCCTCCTGCAAATCAAAAAAAAAACTTCTGCTAGGTGTCTAAACGCTAGGAACAAAAGTGGTCAATTTGAATGCTTGAAGGGTTTATACAAAGGGGAAATGAATCATGCATTCCCACCAGAACTGTAGTAAGGCTATATTTAAAGAAACGGTCAATGGGGCAATCTATGTAACACACATTGGCTTGAGGGCCATTGGAGGTGAGCAGAGAGAAAATTAGTTAACCAACAGTGGCAGTGTCGAATTATTGTCTAGCCGCCGAATGGCCAAAATCACTAGAAGCGAAACAAGAACAAAGAAAACAGACCCACGCCAACAGCCGAGGGTGGCGGTAAATGGATAGAACCTTCAGGGCTGATAGGAATGTTGTAGGATTACAGAATGCATGAATGAATGATTTGGGATCCAACAGTCTCCTCCCTGGGCTCTTGGATAAAAGACTCCAAGATCCTCCCTTGAAGAGACTAATATAAAAACCCCAAAGATAATTATATTAACCTTGTACCCACTTCATACTAACTTTCCGGCCCGATCTAGAACAAAAGCAATTACCAAGATATCCGCAAGATAGTTCCGTGAGCCCCAGAGGTTGAAAAAAGTTCAGAACATTAGGGGTAGCTTTTAGAATTGTGCATGTTCCTCAAGATGGCGGTAAACGGTCGCAGCATCGCCGCTCCAAGACCACGACTACAATCGTGGGTCCAGTGTTCCCAGTCGTCCAGTCCGTCCGTCTTCGGGGTAGGACGGGACGGACTACGGCCCATAGCCGGTCTTTTTGAGAGTGCTAGGACAGACTACGCCCGAGGTGAGGACCGGACGGACTGTAGGGGACTGTAGTCCTAGCACCCGGACCTCCGGTACTAGCCGAGTTGAAATCATACACCCCGAAACAATTTACTACACCTCATGACACATCACTCGTCCCGTCCCCGGGCGCCCCCCGCCCTCCTCTGTAGTCCTCCACCGCCCCCTGCCGTTCAAAACCATCCCTGGCCTTTCCTCACAGTCACTGGCCAATGCTATAGTGTTTTATTCGAGCAATTGTTTTCATGTCGGTACTGTTGTGCTAATAGAATTAGATTATTCAGAGGAAGTTTTGGTAAAGAAAAGCTTCAAATGTCAGTAACGAAGATGGTGAATCAAGGTGAAACAAAGGAGATTTCATGAAATAATAACATAATATTATCACCCCCTCAACTCTGTCAATCCCAATATCCCTGATATCGATTTAAAAAATGCATTTAGCCTGGGACATCACTCGTGCTATCCCCGGTTGTCCTCTACTGTCATCCATTGTCCCCAACGCGCACCACCACCACCCGTCGTCCCCCACCATCCCCCACCGTCCAACCCCCTGCCCTGAACCAAAATGTTTCACTTTGTAGGGCCCGCCGTCCGACCCCAAGACGGCCGTCTTGCACGTTGACCACGCTGGACGGACTGCATATAGCCGTCCCGTCCCGTCCAGGGCTCTAGGCAGCCCCCCCGCGGGGCCCGGCCGGGCCCCCAGACGGCCTGGAACACTGCATGGATCCGCAGGCTTAAGCAGATTGCGTGGTTGAGGCGCTGTGAGCTTGTGATTGTTCTGCACTCCCCGCTTCTGCACACTCCCACCCCAGCAGTAAATTCACAATACATTCATGGTGGTGTTGAGTAGCTAAAACGACTGGTGTCCTACCATCATCAGTTGGAATGTTGGGGTCGATATCGTGCCGACTGAATAGCAGCTGGGCAAGTCTCTCGTTCCCGTCGATTGCATGGAAAGTGAGCGGAGTCAGGCAATTACCGTCTCGGATATCATCTGCCCTCTCCAGGAGTAATTTCCCTATTTTCTCATGTCCGCATCGAAGGCCTGAGGTGAGGGTGGCTTGCCTATCGACTTTCGGAGGGCAGGGGGTAAGAGGCCTTGTATTCCAGAGTAGTTCACTACACATGTCTCGGGTTTTCGATGCCAAGTATCCATACGGCTTGCATCTTAATATTCGGCGGTCGCAGGAGCTGATAGCGACGGTGAGTGGAGTTTGGCTGTGGTTGCTCGCCAAGTTAGGGTTGACATCCTCCCTTTCCAGCAGTAGCTCCGCCACTCTATCATGCCCCTTCTTGGCAACAACCAAGAGTGGACTCTTGCCTTCTATATCTGGCCTGTTAGGATCGACATCTTTCCTTTGCAGGAGTAACCTAGCACCTTCCTCAAATCCCACACCGCAAGCTATCTAGAGTGGTGTCCGGCCCCAGCTATCTTTGATATCGAGGTTGGCATCGTTCCTTTCCAGGAGTAGCTTCACAATTTCCTTACTTTCTCGGCATGCAACCTCCACAAGCCTTGCAATGGGCTAGCCCGGGTCGAAAAAAGGGCCGACCCGGCCCAGCCCAAGCCCAAGGAAGTATAGCCCGGCCTAACCCAACGAGCCCATCGGGCCCTCGCACAGGTGAACAGCCATAAAAGAGATGAATGTGATGGAGTAATCCCATCGTGGAATAGTATTGGGATTGGAATAGACACGGCGAGGTCTATTGCCCTGAGGGCAACACATAGGGTGGTGTGCACATATGGGATGTCAGCCACTACAAATTGTATTTAATGAAGCTTCATTCCTTCCATTCTCTCGAGTTTTCTCTCTGTACCTATCATCAAAGAAACACACTCTCCACTTCAATCATCGTTCCTGCTGTGGTGTACTCACACGAGTCCCATCATCGTCGATCAATCGTTCCACTGCACTACAACAATTCTCTATTAGAATGTAGATCTATTAATACTAGATTAAGATACAGAATTGCCAATGAGAACAGATGGTGCTTGAAACAGGAGATAAACACAACACAGTGAGAAATAGTAGTGATTATTGATGTCCTGGATAGGAAGTGTTTCGACCGCCATAGCTGCTTCAATGGATTGCTCAATTCAAAGCTGTGTTTGCTTTAAACGCTCAGTTTTGGTTGATGGGGCCTTGGTGAGTAAATGAACGCGTATAAGGTGGGCTCATGGATTCCGTGTACTATGAGACTTTTGATACCTCTGGGAACACCGAACACATTGCCAGTATCTATCAACAAATTCAGGTTAAATATTGGTATAAGCACATAAAATACATATTAAGAACTTGATTACTTGGCGGCAAACTTACTCAATATCATTTAAGATCACTAACTTCCCATTAGGAGACTCCGGAGTACCCTATACCCAAGAGGAAGAAAGTGTGCTTTTTCGCTTTTTTCGTGATTGCTTGATACTGGTATTTGGTGATAATAGGTGATCGTGGTCTAATTCCTGATCTTCCAAGTGTTTTGAAACTGGAAGCTCAGACTGGTAGAATCGATGGTGATGAAATTCTGCTCGTAGACTTGGTGATCGCAGAATAGGTGGAGGACTTGAGAGAAAACTACCGTTGTTAGGAGAGAAGCTCAACGGGTTTGTGTTAGTATTAGAAACAAATGGGAAGTGAGATCAGAGGTCAACATAGATGTGGGAAATAGGAAGAAGGAGAGAGATACTGAAAAGATCTGATATTTCATTGGGAGGCAAGACAAGATTTGAACTTTCAAACCTCTAAACTGCACTACAATCTGAGAGTACATGAATCCAATATGGATTAGTTCTGCACTAAACACTCTAGATATAGAGATGGTGGGGTTGTATCTTACAGCTTTTATTAACGCACTTCTGCAAAGCCATGTGCTTGGACAATCGTTTCCCCAGTGATATGGATTGTAAGACACCATTCAAACTGTAACTGGTATGTGTACTCGGTTATTGGCTTTGTTTTATGTTTTGTTTTAAGTATCACTTTAATACTTGGTTTGTTTTAAATATCACTTTGATGCTCAGTTTGTTGTAAGTATCATTCAATACTTGGTCTTATTATTGATTTGTTTTACTTATAGTTTGGATACTGAAGTTGCTTCACCAAAATATATCACTTGATACCTTTGATTAGTTTCGTTCATGCTAGACATGAACAGATTTGTGTAGTTAAAGATAGCCTGATTCCGTGATAGAAAAGGTAGACTTTGACAGACAGTATTTCAATATACTTGGTTGAACAGTTCCTTCTTTGGTTTCTCAGAATACCTTAAAAGCCTCCTTTAGTTCACAGCTCTCTACTACTCACTAGTAGGGTAGGCTACCTGGCAACTATCGTATATCTTACCGATATCGTGATTAATACCTTGCGAACATCTAACATTTTTTAAACCTGCATAAGTGGTTAACAACCTCTCTCCAGATTTAGGCCTGATCAACCTAGTAATATCCACCTCAAAATGCTAGAGGAGAGAGGTGGCAGAATTACAGTATATTCAACTGTGTCTCAATACTTTCATGGAGTCATGGACAACCAGAAGTGGAAAGCAGATCGTACGCAAAGATCTTTTATGAAAGAAACAATCCCAATACTCTGCTAAAGTGTCAGAAAAACCCACAAACACGGAGCCCTAACACCCTTCAGGAGAATTCCCCCCTACACCAACAAACCAACCTGCTTTCGAACCCATAAATGCTATGAGTCTAGTAGCGAATCTGATAAGGTTTGTACAGGAGGAGGACCTTCAAGAGGTAGAAAATCAAGGTCAAGACTAGAAGATGATGAAGAAGAACTCAAATTACATGAAGTATCTGGACTCAAGCTCCACCTACCTCCCCTCTCCACAAGAGAAGGGAAAGACTTCAAATCTGAACTATTTGATACATAGGCAATATCACTTCCAAACGATTTTCTTCTGAAAATAGTAGATGTCAAAAAACATATAGCTAGATTACACATAGGAACGTTCTGTGAAGGAAAGACAATGGATGTTTACCACCATACTATAAAGAATGTGGCAGAAACGCAGAGTTAAGAGTAACAACAGCGCTCGAATATTTCAAAGATCAATTCCAATCTTCTATCACAAACAACCTATTATACTAGAAATTCAACAAGGTTAAGCAAGACAATGGAATACATATCAAAAGAAACGCGGATGTAGCAATAGATCTCTTAATGGATAGAGACTAAATGAAGAGGAGAGGAATCTTTAGTAATATTGTAAAGCGACGATTCTATGATGCCATATATCCTGTTCACCGACGACAAGTGGAACCAGGCGAAGCAGGTGGTGATGACATGGTAACTATAATCAAGAAGGCTAAACAACAGGATACTATATTCCATGCAACTAAAGCATACAAAACTCAGTTATCCTCCAGCGGTAATAGACAATGTCGATACAAGCCCTTCAATAACTCTGAAGAACCAACACCACTAGTTTTCAAGAAGAAAACAAAGTCCACCAACAAATCGAGATACCAGAAGGGTGAATGCTTTGAATATGGAAAAACTGGTCATTTGGCAAAGAATTGTCCTACCAAGAAGGGCAAAGAAGAAGAAGTGAAACAAGAGACATCGGCCAATAATATCGAAAGTGAGAGTGAAGATGTCCAATCTAGTAAGTATGAGGCAATCCACATTAGATATATTGATATAACATGATTTATGGGGAAGCGGCTCGAGACCTGGATCCAGCTCAGCGCCAAAGTTGGATTCGACCCATACTCTGCATGCGATACTGAGGACAACAGACATCACCTATTTTAATGAAGCAACGTTAAATTGTCCATAATGCTGGCAATCAAGCAAAGCAAGAAAGAGGAGGTAGAAAGAATGCTTGAGGAAGCTATTAAGCACTATCGACACAGTGATAAACCCTCAATTCGATCCTCTCCAGAAAGGCATAGCCTTGCCACTCTTGTAACGTGTTCGCAAGGTGCTAATCACGTTATTGGTAATGGATACGATAGTTGGCAGGTGGCCTGCTCTTCCAGAGAGGAGGCGAGAGCTGAGAACTAAAGGAGGCTTCGAGGGCGTACTGAGGAACAAAGAAGTAACCCTTCAACCAAGTATATTGAAATACTGTCTGTCGAAGTCTGCCTTTTCTATCGTAGAAACAGGCGGTCTTTAAATACACAAATGTGTTCATGTCTAGCATGAACGAAACTAATCAAAGGTATCAATTGATACTCTTTGGTAAAACTCTTTAAGTATCAAAGCGATACTTAAAACAAAACATAAAACAAAACTAATAACCAAGTACCCGTACCGGTTACATTCCCAAAACAAAACAACTGTTTAAACAAACAAAACCTAATAATCATCAAAGGCGGATTCCGAGAAACTCATGGCTTCAGTTTCCACCAAAAACTCTTCATCATAGGTATCACACCAAGGACAAGAGGAAACTCTAAGGAAATACTTAGACTCGAAGAAATCTAAATCACAGTAGTCACGAATACCAGATTCGTGCTGTACGTCAATCCAAGCATGATCACAATCAGGACAGTAGTCAATCCAGAGGATTTTGAAGTAGTCTATAAGTTGGATAGCATCACGGTTCAACAACAGTCCAACAACCTGTTGTTGCTGCCTCACATTGAGCTCCACATAGTTTGACATCGTTATGGTATTCGGATGGTGATTGGTGACTAGATAAAGTTGTCGAGAGCCTGCTCCATAGCTTGATTCTCTTCATCGCTACTTTCGAACTCTGACTCAAAGTGTGGTGCCCAAAATCCATCTCTAGTTTCGAGTTCTGCGTGCCATCGCTCAGTTTCTGGCATTGTAGGTGTCCAGCACATTGTGATATAATTGATTGTTGGGGGGAGGGATTCATTTGGCATGTTGTCTTTCCACCATCCGTTCACCATATCCATAGCGTGCTCAAGTCCTTCCAGTGGTTCCCAACTGTTTTCGCTCGTTGGATATCCTTTCCATTTGACTAGGAATTGATCATTTTCATGCCAAAGGCGATGGCTTCTGATTTGTTCAACTTCCCATTCATCCTTCTTCACGATGATGATAGGTGCAGGCCGAGAGTGGGTCCTTCCAGGAAACTTGCAGTCGTCATTGGGATGGAATCGTTTGACAGCTGAGGTGTGGAAGACTGCAGTATTGCGGCGGTACATGCGTCCATCCATCTGGACAGTGTAATTCTCTGTATGCTCGTCAAAGGATATGACTTTGAAGGGTCCACGCCATCGGGGTTGTAGTTTCTTGCTGCGTCCGACATTGGTAATAAACATGTTACCGTGTACCATGAGCATGTCTCCTGGTGAGATGGGAACATGTTTGCGTCGTCGTTTCTGGGCAGTAGTGGTGCTTCGGAATGGGGCAGCCTTAACAGCTTGGAAGGCATCTTTCCGAATTGCTTGGTGGCGGTTTAGATGGTCATCGGAGGCAGGGACTGAGGAGTTCTTGAATAGTGTTGTAGGTAGGAGAGGGTATTGGCGGCCAAAGACTGCCTTATATGGTGACATTCCCAGGGTATCTGAAAATCTGGCATTGATATATGCGGCTAGTTCAAATAGGGCTGGTTCCCAGTTGGTTTGTCTTTCATTGATCATGTTCCTAATCCCGGTCTTGACCTCGCGGATTTTTCGTTCTACTTGGCCATTAGTCTCATGGTGTCCTGGGGCAGCCATAATGTGGTTTATTCCGAGAGAGGTTAAGGTTTGCTTCCAGAATCTGGCGGTGAAGCGGGGATCAGCATCACTGACAATAGATAAGGGGAACCCGTGGGGGGTAAATAAGTGTCGTTGTAGGTTATTCCAGGTGTCTTTGGAGGAGTCGGTAACCTTCATTGGTATTAACCAGGTGTATCCAGAGAATCGATCCACAGCTACCAATATGGTGTCATATCCGGCAGACTTGCTGAAAGGTCCTGCGAAATCGATGGCATAGGATTCAAATATTTCACATGGTGGTTGGAGGGTCTGAGCTTTCCCTTCAGGAAGTTGTGTTCGCTCCTTATTTGCTTGGCAGAGTTCGCATTGCCTGACAAAATCGCGGAAGTCCTTTCGCATTTCAGGCCAGTAGACATATTCTGGGGCATATAGGAGGTTGCGATCTGCACTATGGTGTCCTTTGTTGTGAATCTCGGATATGACATATTCTCTAATCGTCATTCCGTTGAACATATGGCCTTTTGGTACGTATAGGCAATGTTCTCCATAACGGGTGCTGGTAAAGACCATTCCATTGGATATGTTGTAGGGGGCGAGGTCTCCATGCCTGGAGGCATCCATGGCTTTGAAGTAAATCGGGTCATGGCGGTATCCTGCTATCATTTGGCTTCGGAAAGAGGAGGTTAATTCTTCTGTGATTGATCTAACATCTCGTTCATCCTCGATTAGGGATCCTCTTGTTGGTTCGATAGGGGCTTCCTGTTCCTCAAAGGTTTCGTAGAGTTGACGCCGATGCTCGGGAATAGTAGGTGGTATGACCGAGACAATGGTTTCATTGTTGTATACTCGTAAGGGTCCACCATATAGTGGTCGTGAATCGATCATGGGAGGAGAGGGTGGCGGGGCTGACAGTGGGGGTTGTAAATACGATATTGCATCTACGTAGGCTGCTGCTTGTTCGAGTTCTTCAAGGCCTTGGTATCGCGTTGGAGCAGGATTAAGGACATGAGGGTGTTGGGTTGGCTCATTTCCATCGATCCTTTCTTCTTCTCCTTCTGCGGTATCGAAGCTGGTGTCTTTGGAATCATCAGCAGGCATATAGTACGGTCGCTGGTATCTGTTGCCGAACTTGATCTCAGTTTGGTGAAAAGGGCAGGTGTCGCGATAACAGTGGGACCAGTGGGTTCTGCTTTGTTCAAGTTCGTGAGGAGGTGTGCTGCGGAGCGTGCAATTGTCTTTCCATTCTTCATCAATGTCCTTTCCTCGTTCTGTTCCGGCAGCACTGTACATGGTGTAAGAGAAAGGATTGGAGGGAGCGGCAGAGCTGGCGGTAGCCATTGACGGTTCTTGTTCATAGGAGGTGTCGTCAGGGCTGTCCTCGCTTTGTCTGGTGTGGTCGTGAACAAGGGGAGGGTTTGCAAGGTCTTGATTCTCGGATAGGCGGGAGAGAGCATCGGCTAAATAGTTCGTTCTTCCAGGGGTATAGATGATTTTTGCATCGTATTTGCTGATCTCCCCTATCCATCTTGTTCTTCTTCTTCCCCGTATCTTTTCTGTTTTAAGATTAGTGAGCGGTTGGTGGTCGGTAACAATAGTGAAGGTATTGCCCATCAGGATGTGATTGAAAGCGGCGAGAGCATCAATCACAGCAAGGGCTTCCTTGTCTGTTGTTCCATAGTTCATCTGTGAGTTGGTGAACTTCCTGCTGTGTAATGCCGCCGGCCTTGCCGTTTCATGGGAGGCCCCTTGCCCAACCCATGCTCCAACTCCAACATCCGATGCATCAGTAATCAACCATATCGGTTCTGGTTTACTATAGTCGATAGGTTGAATAACGTTGGCGTTTTTAATCAAATCCTTGATGTTGGTAAAGGCTTGGTCATGAGTGTGGGTCCAGGCAAATTCTGCGTTGCCGGTAAGGTCTGTGAGCGGTGCTGTCACAGTGGCGTGGTGTGGGAGGAACTGGGAAATGTAGTTGACTAGTCCTAGGAATCGCATGAGTTCTTTTTGATTCTGGGGTGTTGACCATTCCTTTAAACAGGCTATTTTTCCTGGGGCTGCGTGTATTCCTTCATCATCTATAACATGTCCTAGGATATCGAGTTTATCGGCAAATAGGATGGATTTGTTTCTGCGAGCATAAAATTTAGCTTCCTTAAGTTTGGTACAAACCAAACCTATATGGTAGGCGTGTTCTGTTATGGTGTTCGAGAAGATGAGAATATCATCAATGTAGACCCAAACAAAATGGTGGAGGTATTCGCTTAGGAGGTTTTCCATAATTCGTATAAAGGTGGCGGGCACATTCATATCACCTTGTAACATAACTCGGCTAATGAAACTTCCGAACGGTGTTTTGAAACTGTTGAATCGTTCGCTTTCTGGGTCTAACCTTGTTTGGAAGTAGGCATCGCTTAAGTCAATCTTACTTTGGAATCTAGCCCGTGCAACTGCATTTAGGATCTGGGTTTGGTTTGGGATAGCGGAGCTGTCCATAACCGTATTTTCATTCCGTAGTTTGAGATCAAACCAGGGGCGGATTCTTTTGCCATCTGCTTTGGGTTGAACAAATATAGGAGCGGTACTAGGGGCTTCTGCCCGGTAGATGACTCCTGTTCTTTGTTGTTGGTTGATCCAATCATAAAGTGGGCTTTTGTATGCGTCAGGAATAGAGTAGGTGGGTTGGTTCTTGAGATTGGAAGGGTCTCTGAGGCGGATGTGGTGATTCACTTCTCTGATAGGTGGTAGTTCTTCGGGTATTTGGTCAGGGAAAACATCAGAATACTCATCCAATAGTCATAGGGCAGTTGTTTCACAGACTGCAGCTCGATATTCTCCGCTTTTTGGCTTGCATGAGACTCTGACCTTCTGATCTGGGAAAGCGATAGTTGATTCCCCACACCTGATTATAGCTTTGTGACGATTCAGGAAGGGCGTGCCTATTAGGGTATCGTATTTGGCTAAATTTCCAACCAGCATTTCCTGGGGGGGTAGGACTGCAGAACCAAGTCGAATGGTCGCACTACCGGTTTTATGGCTTGTGGATCGTGATCCTTTTACTGCCATATTGACTGGTATGGGTTGGTTAAGGTCTCGGGTAGGGAGTCCATGGACAGAGACAAAGGCATTACTGATCATATCTCTTCCGATTGCACCAGTGTCGAATAGGACTCGAGCCTTTTTGCCATTGATCAGGATAGTGCCTTCTAGAGCAGTGTGTGTTTTGAATGTAGCTGGAGGTCGAACACTGTTGCATTCCACATCGATGTACCCAATGTGGATCTCTTCATATTCACTGGATGGAGCGTAATCGCTTTCAATATTGTTGGCCGACGCCTCCTTTTTTATAGCCTTTCCTTTTCCTTTCTTCGCAGGACAGTTCTTTGCCATGTGTCCTGTTTTTCCACATTCAAAGCATTCTCCCTTTTACCGTCTCGATTTTTTGGAGGATTTTTTCTTCTTGAAAACTCGTGGGGTATCGTCTTTAGAGTTGCTGGAGGCTTTGTGTCGTGGCTGGCTATTCCTATTAGAGGATATCTGTGTTTTGTAGGCCTTGGTCTCATGGAGAATGGCGTCCTTTCGTTCTGCTCTAGTAATTATTACTGTAATATCATCGCCGTCTTCCTCGAGTGGTTCTACCTCTCGCCGGAGGGTAGGGTGCATAGTGTCGTAGAATCGTCGCTTCATCAGGTATTTGGAGATACTTCCTCTCCCCATTCTGTCCTTATACATTATTAGGTCCGTGGCCACATCGGTGATTCGCTTGACATGTGTTCCGTTAACTTGCTGGAGCTGGTTGAGTTTGTTGTATAGGAGGTCGTTGGTTATAGAGGATTGGAATCGTCCTTTCAAGTAATCGAGAACTGTAGATCCTCTTAATCTTACATTCCCGCCGAAGTCCTTATAGCATTGGTGGTATGCGTCGGTTGCCTTTCCTTCACAGAATGATCCAATGATAAGTCCGGTTGTAGGGTCTTCCACATCTTTTCCTTGTAAGAGTAGGAAGTGTGAGAGTTCTGTGGCCCATCGTTCAAAAGCTTCAGGTTTGAGGTCTTTCCCTTCGCCTGTGAATTTCGCTGGGAGGTGAAGTTTAAACTTAGGGGGTTCAAATGCTGCGGGTACCTCCTCTTCTTCAGGTCTTGCCCGAGATTTCCCTCCTCCAGAAGGCCCTCCTCCTGTGCTAGCCATATCTGAATCGCTACTAGATTCGGGGTCGTTTGGGAGTTCAAAGGAAGGCTTCTTTGCTGCAGTAGAAGGGAAATCTCCTGGAGGTTGTGTATCTTCCGTGTTTGCCGGATCGCCGGGCTCTTTAGCAGAGCGCCGGGGTTGTTTCTTCCTAGTAAGGTCTTGCCGTGGGATTTGCTTCCCACTCCTGGTCGTCAAAGACTCTATCTTGGGTTTGAGATGAAGCCGAATATACTGAAATTCTGCCACTTCTCTCCGCTAGCGTTCTGAGGTGGATATCGATAGGTTGATCAGGCCTAAATCCGGGGACAGGTTCTTAACCACTTGCTGAGGTTAAAAAAATGTAACCTGTTCGCAAGGTGCTAATCACGTTATCGGTAATGGATACGATAGTTGGCAGGTGGCCTGCTCTTCCTGAGAGGAGGCGAGAGCTGAGAACTAAAGGAGGCTTCGAGGGCGTACTGAGGAACAAAGAAGTAACCGTTCAACCAAGTATATTGAAATACTGTCTGTCGAAGTCTGCCTTTTCTATTGTAGAAACAGGCGGTCTTTAAATACACAAATCTGTTCATGTCTAGCATGAACGAAACTAATCAAAGGTATCAATTGATACTCTTTGGTAAAACTCTTTAAGTATCAAAGCGATACTTAAAACAAAACATAAAACAAAACCAAGTATCAAACGATACTTAAAACAAACCAAGTATCAAAGCGATACTTAAAACAAAACATAAAACAAAACCAAGTATCAAACGATACTTAAAACAAACCAAGTATCAAAGCGATACTTAAAACAAAACATAAAACAAAACCAATAACCAAGTACCTGTACAGGTTACAACTCTACCTTGCGTACACGGCTGAATGGCAGGGAGTCTCGGGTCTCCACACACCGGAAGATGCAAGTCCTCAGTAAATATGAGGAAAATTCTCTTGTGGGCTGGCATGAGTGGCTGGATGAGTGGAGACATCAAGTGAGGTTAGCTGTTGTTAAGCATATGGTGGAAGAAATTGTAGCTCGTCAGATTAAAGATTACTCTCTAGGAACACAGTGGATAACCAGTTTTTTAAACCGCCAACTAGCGTTAGCCGTAAAGCTCAGTACCCGTCTTGATTACCAGAGAGTTCTGGCAAGTGATCCTGTAGTGCTCAAGGATTATTTTTGAAAGATGAGAACATTTGATAATGTTATCCGGAGAGATGTATTTTAATTTAAAATACAGATATAGTTAAAAAATCTTACAAACTTTTACAACATAATAAGTACCAATACATACAACATGGATGAAAAAGGATTTATGATGGGTGTGGCCTTACATTTCAAGGTCATTTGTAAAAAGGGTCCACGGTCAGCCAAGTTAACCCAAGATGGGTGGTGGAACTGGGTTACTGTTATTGAGACAGTATCAGGAGATGGACGAGTCCTGCATCCAATGATTATTAATAAAGGTCAAGCCTACTATATGGGCTGGTATGCGAAGTTAAGAAAAAAGGATCTGGCATTATTTAGTGTTTCAGAAAAGGGCGGGAGTAATGAAGCCCTAGGGTTAAAGTAGTTAAGAGAGATTTTTGACAAAGAAACACATCTCATGTATGTATTCACAGTGATGAAGTTTTGATCAGCAGGTTTTTTAATATATTTGGCTTGATTCTATAGTGCAAATGATGAGTATCGACTTCTGATTCTGGATGGACACTCTTCCCACTTCAATTGGGAGTTCTTCAACTACCGCCTTAATGCTAAGATTATTCCACTTTGCCTGCCAACCCATTCAACACATATCTTGCAGCTCTTGGATGTGGAACTATTTGGACCACTCGAGCGGCACTACAGTAATTATCTAGATGATTTTATTCGCAAGGGTCATGCTGGAATGAATAGGGGAAAATCTTTGCCTTAAGTTTCAAAGAGTACATGGTTAACTGATCGTATACAAATTAAAGGATGCGAAATAGAATTTTAATGTCCACCAGAAGACTTGCCTTTACTCCTAAGAATATTCTTAGTGCATGGGAGGCTGTTGGAGTCATTCCTTCTAATCAGCGTTGGGTATTGGGGATAGTTAAGTGCCAGGAGCAGAATGTCTCATATTTGAAAACCTCGACAACCGGAACATCATCATCTATACCTAAAACACCAGGAGCAGTGAGCCAGACGACGCGAACAGCACTATCTTTAGTGACCTGAACTACACCATCCTCTGAGAAGTTGAAAGGGCTCCTTTCTGGTATCTCCACTAGATTTCAACAGATTATTGCTAACCAGGTTGTTGAAGAGGAGGCGTATCAACAGTACTGGCAATTGATGAGCAAGGAGAAGAAGGAAAAGACCTCTGACTGCCGGAAGCTCACAGAAGCTACTGAGGTGACCTCAGAGACTGTAATCTAGTTATATGAAGAACAGGAAAGGGTTGATGCTGTGAAGGCAGCACACAAAGCTAAGAAGCTCTTGTGTTTACTGTATTCTTGTGAAACACTCTCACCACGAGTAACAAGAAAACCTCTAACCTCAGGCAAAAGTCTCAAAACTGCTGCACTTCTCATATCACTTGCAGTAGAAGAATCAGACGAGCTTTGGGAGAAGATGGAGGCTTTGAATTTTACAGATGACTCCATGGATGAGGTTGGAGGAGTGGCCATCTGGGATTCAATTAGGCTGAAGGGAAAACTTCATTTACATTAGCTTATCTCCAGTTGCTCACATTGGAGATTGAATAAATATTCCTTTCATAGTAGATGGGTGTTTTGAGTTCTTGGAATTGATATTTGACAGTTCATTGATCGGGGAAGGTGCTAAGACCCTCTCATAAACTGAAACCAATTGCGCCATAGGGACCGAGCCGGATCTGGGTGATGAGCCGCTTCCCTGTAAATCACGTTAGAATGCAACAGTGTCTGACTACCTGCTACCTTCAAACCCCACACTACACTGGAAGATATCATTCTACTCAATAGAAAAAAAGCCCATGTTTTGCTTAATATTAGCGCAACTGGAAAGAACATGATCAGCAATGCTTGTGTCTCTGTCCATGGAATCCCGACCCGCGACCTTAGCCAGCCCATACCAGTCAATATAGCAGTACAGAGATCATGATCTATAAGCCATAAAACAGGTAGTGCAACTATCCAGCTTGGTTCCACAACCCTATCCTCTTAAAAGATACTGGTAGAAAACCTAGCTAAATATGATACCCTAATTGGGACGCTATTAGTGAACCGCCAGAAGGCCATAATCAGATGAGGAGAATCTACTATCTATTTCTCAGATAAGAAGGTCAGAATCTCATGCAAACAAACAAGTGGAGAATACCTAGCCACAGTCTATAGAGTAACTATCTAATGCCTATGGGATAAATACTCAGATGTTTTCCCTGATCAGATCCAAGAAGAACTGCTATCTATGAGGGAACTGAACCACCACATCCGCCTATGGGACCCCTTCTATGTAAAGAATCAAGCAACCTACTCTATTCCCAATGCATAGAAAGACTCACTATATGATAGATTGAACTAAAAGGAAAGACAAAGAATCATCTACGGAGGAGAATTACCAAGTATCATATCAATGTTTGTTTAACTCAAAGCAGACAGCAAAAGAATCTGCCCCTTGGTTGACCTCAAACTATGGAACGAGAACATAGTTATGAAGGGTTCTGCTGTCCTAAATCAAACTCAGATCCTAAATGCAGTAGGATGGGCTAGATTCTGACGTAAGATTGACCTAACTGATGCCAATTTCCTGACAAGATTAGACCCAGAAAGCAAGCTCTATAAGAGTTTCAAGACACCATTCAGAGATTTCATTATCTGAGTAATATTACAAGGTGATATGAATACACCCACCACCTTTCTGTGAATTATGGAAAACCCGTGAAGCAAATACCTCCACCATGTTGTATGGGTATACATCCAGGATATCTTCATCTACTCAAAGTCCCAAGCAGAATATGCAGACCATAGAGAGTTGGTGTGTACTAAGCTAAGGGAAGCTACATTCTATACTAGTTGAAACAAATCTATTCTGTTTACATGCAAGCTCGATATCCTGGTACATATAATAGATGATGATGGAATACATGCTACTCCTGGAAAGATATCCTGTTTAACTGAATGGACAACACCCCAAAATCTGAAGGAACCTATGCAGTTCCTAGGACTTGTCAACTACATCTCTCAGTTTCAACCACACCAAGCCACTGTGACTGCACTGCTCACAGACCTTACGGGCAATGCAGAATTGGTTGGCACTCATAGTCCTGACCAAGCCTTTAATAACATTAAATAATTATTTAAGAATGCCAATATTATATGGCCTATCGACTATTGTAAACCAGAACCAGTATGGCTGATTACTAATGTATTGGATGTTGGAGTTGGCACATGGGTTGGTCAAGGACCTTTGCATGAATCGGCAAGACTGGTAGTATTACACAGCAGGAAGTTCACTAATTCACAGACGAACTATGAAATCACAGACAAGAAATCCCTTGAATTGATAGATGCTCTTGCCACCTTCAACCACATCTTGATGGGCAATACATGTATCATTGTCAGTGACCACCAACCCCTCACTAATCTAAATGCCGACAAACTTCCTAGGCGGAGAAGAATACAGTAGCTAGCAGAAATCACCAAATACAATACAAAAATCATTTACACCCCTGAGACAACCAACTAGTTAGCTGAAGTGCTTTCTCCCATTTATAAAAGCCAAGTACTCCAGAGCCCTCCTCTTGTCTATAACCATACAAGGCAAAGCGAAGAAAGTCCTCACAATACCTACTATGAGTAAGAACCAACGTTGGCTACAGCTAGTACTCCCCCTCTCTCTGCTCCTATCTTTTATATCTTATACTAGATAGCTGGAATACAATACGGAAAGGATATCAAGGACAAATCGAAAGACAATATAACACTCCACAATACACTCCTCATGAGCTTGAATAGAGAACACTCTATTGGTCCCACTATTACTACAATACATGTCCCTTTCACCAAACTGAAATTAAATTCAGCAACAAGTACCTGTGACCATACTATACCTCTAATGAGGATTCCAAAAACAAGGGCTTCAACACTGCTAAAAGGAAAGAGAAGCAATATTTGATAGAATATACTGCAGAGGGAATAACCCAACCTCTCATTACCATTAACCAGACTTCAAGAAGATACCATAATCTTGAACAAGGGGAAGAGGCTGAATCCAATCTGGAAGCTAGGTCTTACCTGCACTCTCCACAGTCAGCGCTGTAACGATCCCCTTCTTGATAGTTAGTTCTTGGCGACGGGAAATGATACTTATCGTTTCTATCTCCTTCTTTCTTTGTCTTACCATAGCTCTAGGTCTCTACCTACGTTACCGATAGTACAAGACCTTTGTCTTCTATCCGAAACGCCTATCGTAAGCTTTCTCTAACTCGTCTTTGTGACGAGCGCTTCTTGGTGTAACGATAACATTGCAATAAAGATAAAGATCGTAAAGGTGTTTTATATTTAAAGCAATAAGTAGGAAAAGTAATTAGAACAAAGCATGAAGAACCTATCTTCCTCGGCCGCATCGGCATCCTTATATAGTATTCTTCCCGCCCGTAGTCATATGACCTAAAGTGGTCACATGTGCGAAACCAAATCATAACAAACTAATCGTGTGACCAAAGTGATCACATGCTCAAAACCCATGACCTTATAACGAGGTCATGTAAAAAACTCATAAACCAATCATAACGCAATAAACAAGTCATATGACTCTACTGAGTCATATGCACAAAACCCATAACCTCATAATGAGGTCATGTGCAAAACATAAATCATATGCACGAGGCTTACCTGCAAGGCATACTCGCAAGGCATACTTGTCAGGCGCACATCCCATGACTCATACTTGAGCCATGTGGGAAAGCATCACAAATCCCACACATAACAAATCATATGACCCTAATGAGTCATATGTGTGAAACAATAACGTACCTGTGACTCATAACTATGCGTCACATGAAAACCCTTTCCTTGTTAAGTCACATTCGTGACATTAGCTCCCCTCCTTCTAAGCCTGAGTCCTATCAGGCCTTTTCGCCCATTTTCAATAGTTCCCGTCCTGCCGAGCACACAGTCCTTCTCAGCTTTTGGAACTTTTCGTCTGCCGTCCTCCATCTGACCCTTACCCTTTCCAGAGTCAGGTTCACCATTTCGATCGTGTGACGCTGATTGTCGTTCAGCTGTCTTAGCTCCGCGATCGTTTTGTCGTTAGCCGAAATTGTGGCCTCCGCCTAGCCTAGTTATTCTCGGAGTCCCCGGATCTGCCTGTGTTGGCTCCTGACATCCGGTTCCGTGTCTGCGGAGGAGTTTTGGGCCCCTCCTTCCCTGGACCGCGTCCTCACGGCCCATGCCTTTCTGGCATCTTCTCCTTCCAACTCCTTTCTGCTTCCATCCTTCTGCGGGTAGAATCTCGCAGATATTTTCTGTGCCCTGTGCATCCTACACTCATTTCTGAAGCATTGTGGCCATTGCTTCTGAACGTGGTCCGGGTGTGGGCCACGCTTTCAACATTCCCTCGGGAACCATTCTGAGCCTTCTTTATCGCCAAAGTGTGTTTGGCAGCTGTCATCATAGCATACCGTTCATGACATGGCGTTATGCTGTGCTAGTCTTTCCCTTTCCTTGAGTTCTTCGTCGGTTGGCCCCATGAATGAGTATTCAGGGCTGGTGGGTGTAGTTTGGTGGGGGCTATCGCCCCAGCCCTCATGTTGCTGCAATGGCATGGGAGTCCTTCCCTCGCCTTTGTCTTGGTTGAACGTGATCGTCACCTGGGCCGGGCTTGCCTGGGTATCGCTGGTGGAAGGTTGAGATGGCATCTTGTGCGTTTTCGAAGTTGTGTGTGAAGTACCAAGTTTTATCATGTTCCGGAAAATATCCTGTCCACTTGGCTCGGTATTGGAGGTGACAGTGGAAGAAGCGGAAATCGACTATTTCGTTGAGCTCGTATTCTGGTTCTCCGTCGTGTTCCATCGGAGGGGGAGGAATAAGTGTTTGTAATGGAAACTTATCATCGTTGTGTAATTTGAGAATCGAGATGTGGAATGTATTGTGTATTCGCATTGAGGGTGGAAGGTCGAGTTTATAAGCTCGGCTCTCCACTTTTTCCAATATTCTGAAGGGTCCGATTTTCTTGTAGTCTAGTTTCTTTGATGGTCGTGTCGTATGGATATTGAGTGGTATTAGCCATACCATGTCTCCCAGTTGTACGTTCGGATTCGGTCTTCAGTGCTTATGGTATTGTTCTTTTTGCCATTGTTGTGCTTGACTCATCTCGTATTGTAAGGTTTCGTGTAGTTTTCCCATATCCGCTTTCTCCGGTATCACATCATTAATCGTATGATATGTAGTCTGACTTTGTGGATGTTTTCCGTAATTCACGAAGAATGGTGTTGTGCCGATCGTTTCTTGCTTTCCATTGTTGTATGCAAATTCGGCCATTGATAACAGCTTGTACCAATCATCTTGTTGATAGTTGATGTAAGCCATTAAATATTGTTCGAGTATTGTATTTACTCGTTGCGTTTGTCCATCCGTTTGTGGCTGGAACGCTGTACTTATTCTATTTTGTATTCCACTTCTGCGGTTACCTTTTTCCATAGTCCCGATGTGAATAGTGTTCCTCGATCGGTGATGATATTCTTGGGTAGGCCATGAAGTCGAAAGACCTCCCTGAAGAAGGTTTGTATAAAATCCCTCGTATTGATATCTTTTCTAACCAGAATGAAATGGCTCATTTTGGTCAGACGATCCACCACGACCAGGAATCTATCGCAATTTTCTGATGCTGGTAGGTCCGTGATGAAATCAATAGTAATTGTTTCCCATAGTTGTTCGGGAACTTCGTTTGATTTCAGTAATCCGTGTGGTGCATATTTAGCCGTTTTTGTGCTTTGGCATATGTCGCAGTTTTTGACATATCGTTTGACGTCTTCGTGCAGTCCTGGCCAATGGAATGACCTCGTAATGAATTCCTTCGATTTAGTCGTTCCTCCATGTCCTGCCATTCGGATATCGTGGTGTTGTCGTATAATATTTGTCCTTATCTCCTCTTCTTCCGGAATCCATTGTTTTCCGTCTTACCACATATTTCTGTCCTTCCATTGGTATAAACCCAGAGCAATTCCTTTCATCTGTTTGTTTCCTTTCTCCAAGGCTTCTCTTATTGTCTGAATTGTTTTGCCTTTCTCATTTGCGTTCTCTATTCCTCTTTCCTCCGTTGATATGAATTTAATAACCTCCATTGCCTCAAAGTAGGTTTTTGGTAATAGTGTGTTTTCTGTTTTTTGTTTGATTCTTTCGTCTTCTTTCATTTGTGGTTTGTCACTTGCAATCCTCGTGAGCATATCTGGCTTTCCACTCTCTTTGCCTGGCCAGTATTCGATTTTGAAGTTGCATTTGCTGAGGTGTTCCATCCATCCTATCTGGCGGTCGTTCAGTTCTTTTGTAGTCATGAACGGCACCAGGTTCTTGTGGTCGGTTAGAACTCAGACTGGATGGTCGTTGTTCGAAAGGTATCTTCTCCATGCTTTTAATGCTTGAACTATTGCTAATAGTTCCTTGTTTGCAACATTGTAGTTGCACTCTGCGGGGGTCATTGTCTTGGATCAATAGGACACTTGTCTCCACTTTCCATCGTCGCATTGTTGTGATAGTATGCCTGAGCATACATATTTTAAGGCATGCATTTCGATCATTGTTCTTCTGTTTAGGTTGAAATGAACCAGTATGGGTGCTGATGTTAGATGCGTTCGTATTGTATCATATGCTTTTTGTTCTGTTTCTCCCCATTCCCACGTTTTGTCTTTCTTGGTTAGGTTATAGAGTGGTTTTGCAAGCCTGCTAAATCGCTCTATGAACCTTCAATAAAAGTTGCAGAATCCCATAAAGCATTGAACATCTGTCTTGTTGTTTGGTTTGGCCCAATCCCATATGGCTGCTGTTTTAACAGGGTCAACCTTGACCCCATTTCTATTGATAATAAATCCAAGGTATTCTGTTTCTTCCTTATGGAATTCGCATTTTGTTGGTTTGATCTTCATTCCTAATCCTTGAATTGCGGCCATGATATTGCTGATATCTTGTTGGTGTTGCTGTATGTTTTCCGAGTATATGAGTACGTCGTCCCAGTATACGATATAATATATGTCGAGGTACTTATTAAGTAGTTTTTTGATCCATCTCTGGAATGAAGCCGGTGCGTTGGTTAGCCCGCAGGGCATAACCAAGTATTCGAACATTCCGTATCTTGAGGCGAATGTAGACTTCCATTCGTCTCCTGCCTTGATGCGTATATTATGGTATGCGTCTTTGATGTCGAGTTTGGTGAAGTATTTTGCTCACCGTAGCCTGTCCAGTGTGTCTCCAATCAAGGGTAGCGGATATCGGTCTTTCTTGGTAACCGAATTGAGGGCTCTGTAGTTTACGCAAAGTCTCATTTTTCCGTCTTTCTTTTTGACGAATAGGATTGGGGATCCTCCTGACGCAAAAGAGTCTCTGATCCATCCTTGCTTTAGGTTTTGCTCGATGTACTTCCTCAGTTCTTCAAGCTCTGCTTGTCCTAGGGGGTATAGCATCTTGTAGGCAATCTCTTTTGTCTATCCCGTTTTTTCATCTTTGTCCAGCTGAATTTCGTGATTGATTCCTGGTCTTCGAGGTGGTAGCCCCGTAGCTTCCTCTTCTGGGAATAGGTTTGTGAATTGGTGATATTCTTTTGGAACCAATTCTTTCCATCCTTTTTTGCTTTGGTATTTCTTGTCCTGGATTGCTAGCTCTGTACTGATGTTGATTTTTGCTAGAACTGCTTTCTCGTCTTCATATGTCGATTTGAGAATTCCTGTGGTATCTCCTCTTCGATAGTACTGTCCAAAGCCTTGTGCTGTGATCTCTTTGATCTCCATTTTTTTGTTGTATCGAGCTGGCTTTGGTCTGTGCTTCCTAATCCCTTATTTCCTCTTGTGGTTTCTTCCAGTTGATCTACTTCATGCAGATCCTTTTGGTTGATTTTTTCGATTATCAACTCTGCGATTCGATCGCCTTTCTGGACCTGGTAGTCCTCCTGGGATAGGTTGGCCAGGACTACTTTGACTTCACCTGTATAGTCAATGTCGATCACCCCTGCCATGGTCATGAGCCGATGTCTGACCGCTAGACCACTGCGGGGTGCTACCCGTCCATAGGTGCCTTCTGGGAGTCCAATGGCTATTCCCGTTGCTATCGTCACCTGCCCGTTGGCTGGTATCTTGATTCCTTCGTTAGCGTATAGGTCGTGTCCTGCTGCCCCTTTAGAACCCTTGGTAGGCACTTTTGCCTCTTGGACCCGCCTTTGTATCCGGACTCTCTTATCTTGCCGCATCTTGGCAAACTTTGCAGGCAAAGTTTCTTCTTCCTCTTTCCGTATTGGTGTTGAGTAGACCACAGGTGAACTTTTGAGACATCATGTTGCACATATTTCGCTTGTAAAGGTCATCTTGTTCTGGTTCCAATCGATCGTCAGATTATGCTTTCGTAACCATGGTATCCCTAGGACTATCTCATGGTTTTTCAGATCTGCTACTTGGAAGGTTGCCGTTTCCATATGGCTGTCAATGTCCATAGGTACTGTCGTCGTATGGGTTATAGGACCCATAGCGCTGGGTTTTCCATCCGCTAAGTAGACTTGTCTTGCTTTCTTTGCTTGCTTAGTGTGGAGGCCATATTTGTCGCATATTTCTTTGTCGATAAAGTCTTCGGTGGCCCCAGAGTCAAGCATTGCATATATTGTTGTTTCCTTGTTTTCTTCGTTGTATATCTTCGTTTTGATCATCACTTGATCTCCATCTTCTTCTCCTCTTTGTATGTGTATTGCCATGTAGTAGTTTGCTAATTTGATAGGTTTTCCAGGTACACATCTTGGGTCTCCTAGACCACCGTTTACTGGGGACCCTCATTGTTTTCCGCCGGTGAATCTTCTGCTATCATTTCGCGGATGTTGCTTCTTTTTTGATTTTGGAAACGATTATTTCCAGCAGCTCTGTTTCCTTGGTATCCGTTGTCCGGTCGGCTTCTGCATTCTCGTATCCGATGCCCTGCTTTTCCACAATTCAGGCATAGTTTCCCATTCATCCTTCTGGCGTACTCTTCCTTAGACAGATTGAGAGCAGGCCCTGCTCTTGACTTGTCTAACTCCATTGGGTCGCCTGGTGGTAATGCTCGACTTTCTCCTCGAGGTACTTGTGGTTTGAAGGTCACGTCCACATTCCTGGATGAGTGGACCACTCTATGTGCTATTGTGTTTTCCGAGTTGCTCCGAACCATGTTTAATTTGCTTTCTCTGTCGATTGCCCATCTTGCAAATCGTTCGGCTGTCGTATAGAGCAGGTCACAGATTCCCCATGCCTCTTGGAGTCTCTCACTGCAGTTTCTCAGGAGAATAATGTAGAGAGTTGCATCATCAAACTCCGCCTCGTATTCCAATAGTCGACATTCGTTCCAATATGCTGAAAATGTTTGTTTTCCTTGTTGGAGTTTTTCTAGCTTTCGTCTTACTGTTCCCTTGGCATTGGGATCTCCAAATTGTTCAAAGAGTGTCGCCTTGAACTCTTCGTATGTGACCCATTCCCTCTGCTTCCTTCCATCTTAGAAAGGCATGATCCATTATCCTGCGAGTCCTCTGAGCAGGAATTCCACATATGGAATCTGGATTTCGTCGTGTTGATCTCCGTATCCCTTAACAGCAAAATATCCTTTGCATTGTGCTAAGAATATTCGTAGCTTATCTTCAGCTCCTTCGTATGTGTCGGGCTCCCTTGCTTTTGGTCGTTGGACATTTCCTTGCCCTGTATTCCACGTGGCGGCGAGAAATGACGGAAACTGGTTTTCAGTCATTCCAAGTATGCTGGTTCCTGGTGCCGGAGCGGCTGGGGCCAGTGGCCCAGGTACTGCGGATCCCGACATTCTCTCAGGTCGTGGAGTTCCAGCAGGAGAGCTATCGACTAGTGATCCTTTCTCTGGGGTTACTGGGCTTGCTGCTCTCGAGGGCTCTACTGAGACGTGATCTAGGGCGTCGCTGAATCCTCCTAGATAAAGATTTTGATCGTCGATGTCAATATCTCCTTCCCTGTCTGGGTTGAAGGATGCCGTCTTTTATCGTTTGGTGTCGCACTAGGTGACGCTTTGTAATGTAACAATCCCCTTCTTGATAGTTAGTTCTTGGCGATGGGGAACGATACTTATCGTTTCTATCTCCTTCTTTCTTTGTCTTACCATAGCTCTAGGTCTCTACCTACGTTACCGATAGTACAAGACCTTTATCTTCTATCGGAAACACCTATCGTAAGCTTTCTCTAACTCGTCTTTATGACGAGCGCTTCTTGGCGTAATGATAACATTGCAATAAAGATAAAGATCATAAAGGTGTTTTATATTTAAAGCAATATATAGGAAAAGTAGTTAGAACAAAGCGTGAAGAACCTATCTTCCTCGGCCGCATCGGCCTCCTTATATAGTATTCTTCCCGCCCATAGTCATGTGACCTAAAGTAGTCACATGTGCGAAACCAAATCATAACAAACTAATCATGTGACCAAAGTGATCACATGCTCAAAACCCATGACCTTATAACGAGGTCATGTAAAAAACTCATAAACCAATCATAACGCAATAAACAAGTCATATGACTCTACTGAGTCATATGCACAAAACCCATAACCTCATAATGAGGTCATGTGAAAAATATAAATCATATGTGCAAGGCTTACCCGCAAGGCATACTCGCAAGGCATACTTGTCAGGCGCACGTCCCATGACTCATACTTGAGCCATGTGCGAAAGCATCACAAATCCCACACATAACAAATTATATGACCCTAATGAGTCATATGTGTGAAACAATAACATACCTGTGACTCATAACTATGCGTCACATGAAATCCCTTTCCTTGTTAAGTCACATTCGTGACAGCGCCCACATGCTCACCTCCTATAATAGATTTATGACCACTACATAGCGTACTCTTGAAAGTATACAATAATGAAACTATTATCTGTGTTATGCTGCTCACAATTCCTGAACATTGCTGACAACTATATGAGGCCTTTGAAGAAGAAGTGGACTCAATTGAACCAACAAGTGAATCTCTCGTTGAAGATGAAGGAGATATCAGATCAACTATAGATGAATTGACTTCATCCTTTCGAAGCTAGATGATAGAAGGATACTGCTATAACCCAGTCTACTTCATAGCTATAGACAGCACCAAGTATGGTGACCTCACCCTGTACAATATATCTAAGAGAATGGTTTATACAAGCACTCACTATGGTGAATATTACTTACACATGCCGAAAGGCCATATGTTTAATGGAATGACTATTAGGGAATATCTCATCACTGAAATCCACAACAAAGAATACCATAGTGTTGACAGCAATTTCCAATACTGCTCAAAATATGTTTACTAGCTCAAAATGCGAAACGATTACCGTCATTTCGTCAAACAATGTGAACTCTGCAAGGTTAATAAGAAATGAACTCAACAGCAGCATGGGAAGGCCCAGACCGTCTAGTTACCTTGTACAATATGTGAATCCTTTGCTATCGATTTCGACAGACAATTTAACAAGTCTGCTAGTTATAATACTATCATGGTAGCTGTGTACCATTTTTCTGGATAAACATGGCTCATTTCAACTCAGGTCACAGACTCCTCTCAAAACACCTAGAATAACTTCCAGTGATACCTATTTACTACCCATGAATACCCATTGTCTATTGTCAGTAATGTTAATCCCCATTGCAGTACCAGATTCTGGAAACAAACCTTGACTTGACTAGGAATCAACCACATTATAGCTGCTCGCTGATATGGCGAGACTAATGGCCAAGCAAAACGAAAGATCCCAGACATCAAGACCAGAATTCGAAACTTGATTAATGAACAACAGACTAACTGGAAACCTGTCCGAGCAGAGCTAGCTACCTACATTAATGCTAGATACTGAGACACTTTTAGAATGTCTCCATACAAGGTAATATTTGGCTAGCAATACACACTTCTACCGACCACCCTCCTTAATAATACCTCTACCCCGACTTAGATGACCATTTGAATCACCATCAAGCTATTTAGAATGATACCTTCCAAGCTGCTAAAGCTGCATATTGCAGAGTACAACTGCTTCTCGAAAGTGACAATGCAAGCCTTTTCCTATTCTAACATGTGACATGTTTATGGTCAACGGGAACATGTTTATTACCAATATTAGGCCTAGCAAGAAGCTACAACACCAATGGCGAGTACCTTTCAAGGTCTTATCCTTTTATGAGCATGCAGAAAACTACACTCCCAGAATAGATGGTCATATGTATCACCACAATACTACTGTTATTCATGCCTCTGCTCTTAATCACTTCTACCCTAATGACGACTCCAAGCTTCCTGGGAGAACTTACCCTTGGCCTGCGACCATCTTCATTGATAAGAGAGATAAACGAGAAGTTGAAGAAATTTGAGAGAACAGCCTTTGGCATGGAAAAGATCAGTTCTTGGTCAAATAGAAGCGATACCCACTAAGTAAAAAAAAACAGCTGGGAACAACTGGAAGGGCTGGAGCACACGATAGACATGGTGAATGAGTAGTGGGAAGTAAACATACCAAACTATTCTCTACCTCCAACAATAAATTAAATCACTATGTGCTAGATGCCAGCTATGCTCAAAACTGAGCAATGCCCACTAGAACTAGATACTAGAGATAGGTTTTTTGCACAATACTTTGAATGAGAATTCAAATGCAGTGATGAGGTGAATCAAGCTACAGAACAAGTTCTCAACAATGTCATTTAGGCACTATTCACTATCTAAATGCCATAAAGATGTTAAATTACATGAAACACAATATTAGGCTGCAACATCAGCTTTGTGGACTGTGGTTGAACCAAGATATTATCCAACCTGGAGATTACTTTGTCCTAATTGCAACAATGCTTATGTGGATGTAAACCTTGAAGCTGGTATTTGTAACTACTGTGACCTACATTTCTTTGAGTATAGACCTTTCCTCAAGATCTCTTCTTGTCCCTGGAAGGATATTTATGACAAAGAGTTCATAGGAGAAACTGCAGCCTGTAGTTTCTCGGACTCCACTTTTGACAACAAATAGGTTTTATTTTTTTTCAACAGTTATTTTGTTTTGGGAAATGTAACCAGTATGGGTACTTAGTTATTGGTTTAGTTTTATGTTTTGTTTTAAGTGTCGCTTTGATACTTGGTTTATTTTAAATATCGTTTGATACTTTATTTTGTTTATGTGTTGTTTTAAGTATCCTTTTAATACTTAAGTCGTTTTACCAAAGAGTATCAATTGATACCTTTGATTAGTTTCATTCATGCTAGACATAAATGGATTTGTGTATTTAAAGACCACCTGATTCCGCGATGGAAAAGGCAGACTTTGACAGACAGTATTTCAATATACTTGGTTGAACCTTTACTTCTTTGTTTTCCCAGTACACCTTCTAAGCCTCCTTTTGTTCTTAGCTCTCACCTCCTGTTTTGTAGAGCAGGCCACCTACTAACAATCATACCTGTTACTTATAGCATGATTAGCACCATGTGAATACGTCATACAAACCTTAAAAATAACACTAATCCTTGACCTGTCCACCTGGGCTTGTCCTCCTCTCAGCCCTGCCTAGCCCATGGAGTCCCACAAGTGTGCCCACCACACTGAGCTCAATCCTGACCAAAAAATGCTCCAGCTAGCCCAATGAAGGCCTAACACGCAGCCTTGATCTACAGATGAGTTTGCTTGCTAGGCGGTCA
>NW_003298997.1:588333-621459 GCF_000151645.1 Tuber melanosporum
TTTCTTTCATGTCTAAGCAAGAGCACTGGTTAGGGTTGACATCTTTTCCTTTTAGCAACATCTTAACAATTTCCACTTCTCGACAGCATGCAGCGTAATAAATAAAATGGATAGGCTATGATAGGTAGAGGGGAGATTGTCTTGCGGTCCTTATTCTTTTCTGTGCTTCCAGCAGCGTACTATATACACCCGATTTCTAACTACAGAACAAAATCTTCTTCCTCCCCGCAAGACTCTTTTTCTTTCCTTTTCCTCGTGCTACTTTTCCTTCCACACCACACTCCCGAACATCCTTCAAGACATATCATCCCTCATCCCTTTCGCACGTCTCATCCTCTTACACTCTTCTCCTTCCGTCGCCTGAAATCCTTAACCCTAGCTGAATCATCGTTGGTTTCCCAATCATTGTAGTGTGACATTTTCCGTGTTCCATCTCTTAGTTCCAAACATCTAACACTTCCTAGTGTGATTTATCCAACCTTGCAAACATCTCCGCTGCAACTAGCTTGTAGTACAAACAACCATCACTTCAACTATTATCTTCCGTAAAACCTTCCTAAACATAACTCCTCTTCGCAAAACATCCATTGTCGTAGGTGATCCGTGGTCGGGATCGTGGTAAGTGTAAGAGATAGGGAACCTTCGCGAACATTCTAACAGTAGAGTGGTATTGAAAAGCGATGGTCTGCCCTATTGGCCTTGACATCTTCCCTTTCCAGAAGTAACTTCACAATTTCCATATATCTTCGGTGGATGGCTTCCAAGAGCGGTGTCAGACCCAACATTCTTTGGCTGTTAGGGTTGACATCTTTTCGTTTTAGCAACATCTTGACAATTTCCACTTCTCCCCAGCATGCAGCACAATAGAGTGATGTTTCAAATCTATTGTCTGCCATGTCGGCCTTGACATCTTCTCTTTCCAGGAGAAACTTCACAATTTCCTTATTTCCTGAGCGACGGCTTCCAAGAGTGGTGTCGAATCCCACGTGGTCCGGGTGTTAGGGTTGACATCTTTTCATTTTAGCAACATCTGAACAATTTCCTCTTGTCCGTAGTATGCAGCCCAACAGAGCGGTGTTCTGCCGTCGTGGTCCGCCATGTCGGCCTTGTCATGCCTTCTTGCTAAAACTAGATCCATCACCAACAGCCACCAAAAGGGCGAAAGCGGGCCAGTAAAGTGGGCCCTATCAATGTGTCAGCTTCACTCGCCGGCAAAAAATATAAGCAGGATACGCCTTCGCACAGAAAACAAAGGGTCACCAGGTTCGTGACCTGACCTCTTAAGTCAAACAGGCTCCCACTTGCGTAACAAGGATACAGCTCACGAAAAGGAGTCGATTAAAATCCCGGCCCCGTTTACAGAAGTGATAGTCGTGGCTGTGAAAGTAGCCCGATCTTTTGGTTGCTGTTCCCCGCCGCGCTGGTGCACTCTCCCTCTAGTTCGCTACTTCACTAGTATGATAGGAGGGCATTGGAGGGTGAGCGGTTCATGATATTATATATCATACCTTTCTGCAACGGTGTCCCCAAAAAGATTCCACAGAACAGTCACCCCACTAACCCTATAGTGGGTTTCTGCGGCTAGCCTAGTGTTAGGCGATTGTAAATTACAGTTTCGTAAATTACCTTAAATTACGGGCAAAATATTAATTTACGATACATAGAGTACTTTCAGCAAGTAAAAGAACAAAAATAATACAATTATTATCTTGCAATTGAATTTACCCTATAACAAGGATGGTATTGGACAGTTCTCGACCCAGCCCGCACCGAACTAGACCGCGCGCACCATAAAAAAAGAGGTCTGTGCCCATATCCCCCTACTCCTATGATATAAAATTCATAATAGCAGCAGATAATTTATGGGGATGTCTTGCGTGCATTGGATTCATTCAGGTGATTTTACCCTGCCCTGGTAGAACGCATGCTGATCAAGATATTTGGCCAACAATTAGAAGCAACATTTATTTCATCCTTTGAAGCTTGGGTATATCGTAACCTGCAGTCAGGCCCGGTCCAAGAATTTCAAATGCATAATGGATCTTACTACTTTTATTTTCATCCTTGCCCACGTTATAGCTTCTTTGTAGGGGAAATCCCATTACTAGCGTCAAAACGAAAATCTAGAAGTTTGTATCATATTCTCATGATACCTTTTTGATTTACTTAATTAGTGTTCGCTTTACTCCCAACCCCTAGACTTGTATGATACTCTAAATTACATATCATAAGTAATTTGTGGGTTTAATTCTGCTAATTGCAGCAGAGTACTCCAATTTACGCAAATCACTTAATGATGGGCTAACAGACATCACCAGTGTTCCCAACCGTCCCGGGCGGACTGTAGGGCCCTGGCGTCCTATAGTCCCGTCCGTCCCGGGCAGGGTGGGTAAGGACGGCCGGGCCCTATAGGTATTTTTCACACTAGCCTATAATAGATAGTCACCCCCTGAATTACATCGTAGTGGGATATACATGGTTCATTGAAAAAATAAGTCCGTGGCCCGTTTTCATACCAGAGGGATAGGAGTATATCTCACATCCGATAAGCCACCTCGGCAAGAAACTGTCTCATTTTCCCTATTTTCTTATACTTTGCACTATCCAAACCGTGTTATTTAACTACAAGTAACATGTCTGAAGCATTATCACATTCCTCGCATGGGAGTTAGGGTTGACTCAGACTATCTCCCAAGTCGTAAGCAGTATCATAGAATGAGAAAAAGTTCGTCGCCGTTGTTGGCAATCAGTCTTTTATGCTTGGCGTTTCATTTCATTTCACAGCCCAATCACACCTTATCACTCGAAAGGCCTGAAGGGCCCGGCGGTCCGTCCCGGGCACAGGTGAGGACGGACTACAGTCCGGCATCTGTCCCGGGCAAGGGCAGAAGATACGGCGTCCGTCCCGTCCTAGTGAAAAGACGGACGGACTGGACGCTTGTGAACACTTGACATCACACCACCAAATTGACTGTACTGGCAAACATAATTATCATATGATAGCCACATTTCAATCCTAGCAGCACTTAGCAACTCGAAAAATTATCATGCCAGTACCCTAATACTTCGCCATCACAAATCTACAAGTACCACTCTGGAAGTTCTTTCACTCGACTTTCCTTACGGATGGTTTGTCGTCCATTCCGCGTACAGGTGAAATGGATGTAGTCCGACATCTTATTATATTTGCCTGTAGTCGGGAACCTTCACTTAATACAACATCTAATAAACAGTCATCAACCAAGTGACCTCCTGAAGAGGTGAATAGCCGAGATACTATAGCTAATGATGTACTAGGTACATATTGATAAAAGTATATAACTTACTTATTTTAGTGCTTGGACTACAGAAAACTGTTTCTAGGTAACTGTGTTGTAAGCCAAGATTCAAGTTTCTTATGCTGAGCCACAAACTCACGTTGAACTGTCGGGCACTCAGTATGAGTGCCCCAGTTTGGCCCAGAAAACGAGCAACGGGGGTTGTGACGACATGTCACAACCTTGGCACAAGTACCACTGGCTTATCCGGCAAGCGATACCGCAAAAACTACAATAATTGAACGGTGTCTAAGGAGGTTGAAATAAGGTGTCGGTTGGGGAGAAGCGGAGATGAGTGTGTTGGCCATTGTTTTATACAAAAAAGAATACGAGAAAAGAGTGACATTCAACCTCACGTGAAGTATACTGGAACCTCAGGTGATTTTTCTAAGTTGTAAAAAGTGTACGGTGCCTCGTCAGAAGTGTTCGTGACCTGAGACATGTTGCGGTTGCGCCATGGGACCGTGGGGTGGGGTTGTCAACGGCGCTCGCACTCACGCGCGTGCGAGTGTACGATCAACCCTCAACTACCACCTCTCAATGATCAACGCTTAATGATCAATTATCTGCTATGTATATTTTAGAGTAAAATAATAATAAATAAGGCTAGCTAATACTTTGTATAACCTCCCCTTGCTTCCAATACTGCAGCTACTCTACCAGGCATTGATTTCCACAACCATTCAAAAAACTCCTCAGGAATTGTCTCCCAAACCAAAGGTAATACTTGTGCAAGCCTCTTCTTAACAGCTGCTTTTCCTCCTGGGGTATCTCTAATCCTTGGATACTGCTGGTGTAATCGCTTTTTAAGCTCAGCCCATACATGCTCAATAGGATTTAAATCAGGAGAGTAAGGGGGGTGTTCCACCAATTCAATAGAATTCCTTTCAAACTATTCCATAACAGTACAAGCCTTGTGAACAGGAGTATTGTCTTGCTGAAAAAGAATATCTTCAAGTTGCATACCAAAGGAAATTATTTGATGAATTACAGGAAAAAGATGTCTTGTTAAGAGTCTAACATACCTAGTCTGGTTGATATTTTGGGCAATAGGAACCAAAGGACCTTTTCTCTTACCCGAAAACCACCCCCATAGTATAAGCAAAATACCCTTATCCTTTTCCTTTGGGTGAATACAGTCTGCAAGCCACTGCTTCCCAGGTTCTCTGAAAACCCACTGCTGCCTTGAATACCTGGATTTCTCCACACTGCACTCATCACTCCAGATGACTCTCTCAAAGTCCTCAGCTATCCAATTCCTATGAGCTGTAGCCCATCGTAGTCTCTTAGCTATATGGAGAGCTTTGAGCTTAAGTCTTGACTTGGCTAGCCATTTCTTAAAATTGGTATCTCTGAGTACTTTATCCACTATAGATTTGTTAGAGAATCATGTTCAATCACTTATGTAACCGGTACGGGTACTCTGTTATTGGTTTTGTTTTATGTTATGTTTTAAGTATCGCTTTGATACTTGGTTTGTTTTAAGTATCGTTTGATACTTGGTTTTGTTTTATGTTATGTTTTAAGTATCGCTTTGATACTTGGTTTGTTTTAAGTATCGTTTGATACTTGATTTTGTTTTATGTTTTGTTTTAAGTATCGCTTTGATACTTAAGGAGTTTTACCAAAGAGTATCAATTGATACCTTTGATTAGTTTCGTTCATGCTAGACATGAACACATTTGTGTATTTAAAGACCGCCTGTTTCTACGATAGAAAAGGCAGACTTCGACAGACAGTATTTCAATATACTTGGTTGAACGGTTACTTCTTTGTTCCTCAGTACACCCTCGAAGCCTCCTTTGGTTCTCAGCTCTTGACTCCTCTCTGGAAGAGCAGGCCACCTGCCAACTATCGTACCTTTACCGATAACGTGATTAGCACCTTGCGAACACGTTATATTTTTTTAACCTGAGCAAGTCGTTAAGAACCTGTTCCCGGATTTAGGCCTGATCAACCTATCGATATCCACCTCAGAACGCTAGCGGAGAGAAGCGGCAGAATCACAGCACATTTGGCTTCATCTCAAACGCAAGATAGAGTCTTTGACGACTAGGAGTAGGAAGCAAATCCCACGGGAAGACATTACAAGGAAGAAACAACCCCGGCGCTCTACTAAAGAGCCAGGCGATCCTGCAAACACGGAAGATACACAACCTCCAGGAGAATTCCCTTCTACTGCAGCCAAGAAGCCTTCTATTGAACCTCCAAATGACTCCGAATCTAGTAGCGAATCGGATATGGCTAGCACAGGAGCAGGGCCTTCTGGAGGAGGGAAATCTCGGGCAAGGCCTGAAGAAGAGGAGGTACCCACAGCATTTGAACCCGCTAAGTTTAAACTCCACCTCCCAGTGAAGTTCCCAGGAAAAGGGAAAGACCTCAAACCTGCAGCCTTTGAACGATGGGCAACAGAACTCTCACACTTCCTACTGTTACAAGGAAAAGATGTGGAAGACCCTACAACCGGACTTATCATTGGATCATTTTGCGAAGGAAAGGCAACCGACGCATACCACCAATGCTATAAGGATTTCGGCGGAAATGTAAGATTAAGAGGATCTAAAGTTCTCGATTACCTGAAAGGACGATTCCAATCCTCTATAACCAACGACCTCCTATACAACAAATTCAACCAGCTCCAGCAAGTTAAGGGAATGCATGTCAAGTGAATCACCGATGTGGCTACGGACCTAATAATGTATAAGGATCGGATGGAGAGAGGAAGTATCTCCAAATACATCCTGAAGCGACGATTCTACGACACCATACACCCTACCCTCCGGCGAGAAGTAGAACCACTTGAGGAAGATGGCGATGATATTACAGTAATAATTGCACAGTAGCATGAACGAAAGGACGCCATTCTCCATGAGACCAAGGCCTACAAAACACAGACATCCTCTAGTAGGAACAGCCAGCCACGACACAAAACCTCCAACAACTCTGAAGACGATACCCCACGGATTTTCAAGAAGAAAACAAAATCCTCCAAAGAATCGAGACGGCAAAAAGGAGAATGTTTTGAATGTGGAAAAACAGGGCACATGGCAAAGAACTGTCCTACGAAGAAAGGAAAAGGAAAGGCAATTAAGCAAGAGGCGTCGGCCAACAATGTTGAAAGCGATAACGCCCAATCCAGGGAATATGAAGAGATCCATATCGGAGATATCGATGTGGAATGCAACAGTGTTCGACCTCCAGCTACATTCAAAGCTCACAGCGCTCTGGAAGGTACTATCCTGATCGCAGGCAAAAGGGCTCGAGTCCTATTCGACACTGGTGCAATCGGAAGAGATATGATGAGTAATGCCTTTGTCTCCGTCCATCGACTCCCAACCCGAGACCTTAACCGACCCATACCAGTCAATATGGCAGTAAAAGGATTACGATCTACAAGCCATAAAACATGTTCTGCGACTATTCGACTTGGTTCTGCTATACTACCCCCCCAGGAAATGCTGATTGGAAACCTTGCCAAATACGATGCCCTAATAGGCATGCCATTCCTGAACCGCCACAAAGATATAATCAGGTGTGGGGAATCAACTGTCGATTTCCCAGATCAGAAGGTCCGAGTCTCATGCAAGCCAACAAGCGCAGAGTACCGAGCCGCTGTCTGTGAAGCAACTACCCAAAAACTATTGAATGAATACTCTGATGTCTTCCCTAATCAAATACCCGAAGAACTACCGCCTATGAGAGAGGTGAACCACCACATCTGCCTCCGAGACCCCTCCAATCTCAAGAACCAACCCACCTACTCTATTCCTGACGCATACAAAAGCCCACTTTGTGATGGGATCAACCAACAACAAAGAAGAAGAGTCATCTACCGGGCAGAAGCCCCAGGTGCCGCTCCTATGTTTGTTCAACCTAAAGCAGATGGCAAAAGAATCCGCCCCTTGGTTGATCTCAAACTACGGAACGAAAACACGGTTATGGACAGCTCCGCTATACCAAACCAAACCCAGATTCTAAATGCAGTTGGACGGGCTAGATTCCAAAGTAAGATTGACCTAAGCGATGCCTACTTCCAAACAAGGTTAGACCTAGAAATCGAACGCTACAACAGTTTCAAAACACCCTTCAGAAGTTTCATTAGCCGAGTTATGTTACAAGGTGATATGAATGCGCCTGCCACGTTTATGCGAATTATGGAAAACGTCCTAAGCGAATACCGCCACCATTTTGTTTGGGTCTACATTGATGATATTCTCATCTTCTCAAACACCGAAATTGAACATGCCTACCATATAGGATTGGTTTGTACCAAACTAAGGGATGCTAAATTCTATGCTAGCAGAAACAAATCAATTCTGTGTACCGATAAAGTCGATATCCTAGGACATGTTATAGATGATGAAGGAATACACACAGCCCCTGGAAAAATAGCCTGTTTAACGGAATGGTCAACACCCCAGAATCACGAGGAACTCATGCGATTCTTAGGACTAGTCAACTATATTTCCCAGTTCCTCCCACACCATCCCACTGTGACAGCGCCGCTCACCGACCTTACCGGCAATGCAGAATTTGTCTAGACCCACACTCAGGACCAAGCTTTTACCAACATCAAGGAATTGATTAAAAACGCCGACGTTATTCAACCTATCGACTATAGTAAACCAGAACCGATATGGCTGATTACTGATACATCGGATGTTGGAGTTGGAGCATGAATTGGGCAAGGGGCCTCCCATGAAATGGCAAGACCGGCGGCATTACACAGCAGGAAGGTCACTAACTCACAGATGAACTATGGGACAACAAACAAGGAAGACCTTGCTGTGATTGATGCCCTCGCCACTTTCAACCACATCCTCATGGGCAATACCTTTACTATTGTCACCTACCACCAACCTCTCACTAATCTTAAAATGGAAAGAATAGCTGGAAGAAGAAGAACGAGATCGATAGGCGAGATCAGCAAATACGATGCAAAGGTCATCTATACCCCTGGAAGAACGAACTATTTAGCTGATGCTCTCTCCCGCCTATATGAGAATCAAGACATCACAGACCCCGCTCTCGTTCACGACCACACAAGACAAACCGAGGACAGCCCTGATGACACCTCCTATGAACAAGAACCATCGATGGCTATCGCCAGCCCTGCCACTCTCTCCAATCCTTTCTCTTACACCATGTACAGTGCTTCCGGAACAGCACGAGGAAAGGACATTAATGAAGAATGGAAAGACAACTGCACGCTCCGCAGCACACCTACTCACGAACTTGAACAAAGCAGACTCCACTGGTCGCACTGTTATCACGACACCTGCCCTTTTCACCAGACTGAGATCAAGTTCAGCAACAGATACCAGCGACCGTACTATATGCCTGCTGATGATTCCAAAGACACCAGCTTCGACACCATAGAAGGAGGAGAAGTGATGATCAATGAAGATGAATCGACCCAACCTCCTCATACCCTTAATCCTGTTCCAACACGATACCAAGGTCTTGAAGAACTCCAACAAGCAGCAGCCTACGTGGATGCAATATCCTATTTACACTCCCCACAGTCAGCCCCGCCATCCTCCCCTCCCATAATCGATTCACGACCATTATATGTTGGACCCTTACGAGTATATAACAATGAAACCATTGTCTTGGTCATACCCCCTACTATTCCCGAGCATCGGCATCAATTCTATGAAACCTTTGAGGAAGAGGAAGCCCCTAGCGAAACAACAAGAGGATCCATAATCGAGGATGAACGCGATGTTAGATCGACTACAGAAGAATTAACCTCCTCTTTCTGAAGCCAAATGATAGCAGGATACCACCATGACCCGATTTACTTTAAAGCCATGGATAGCTCCAGGCATGGAGACCTCACCCCATACAACATATCAAATGGAATGGTCTATACCAGCACCTGTTACGGTGAACACTGCCTATACATACCAAAAGGCCATATGTTCAATGGAATGACTATTAGGGAATATGTCATCTCCGAAATCCACATCAAAGGACACCATAGTGCGGACCGCAACCTCCAATATGCCTGAGAATATGTTTACTGGCCTGAAATGCGAAAGGACCTCCGCGATTTTGTCAGGCAATGCGAACCCTGTTAGGCAAATAAGGAGCAAACACAACTTCCTGAAGGAAAAGCTCAGACCCTCCAACTACCATGTGAAATATTTGAATCCTATGCCATTGATTTCGCAGGACCATTCAACAAGTCCACCGGATATGACACCATCTTGGTAGCTGTGGATCGATTCTCTGGATACACCTGGTTAATACCAATGAAGGTTACCGACTCTTCCAAAGACACTTGGAATAACCTCCAACGATACTTGTTTACCCCCCACGGGTACCCCTTATCTATTGTCAGTGATGCTGATCCCCGCTTTACTGCCAGATTCTGGAAGCAAACCTTGACCTCTCTCAGAATAAACCACATTATGGCTGACCCTGGACATCATGAGACAAATGGCCAAGTAGAAAGAAAGATTCGCGAAGTTAAGACTGGAATTAGGAATATGATCAATGAACGACAAACCAACTGGGAACCAGCCCTTGTTGAGCTCGCGGCATGTATCAACGCCAGATTTTCAGATACCTTGGGGATGTCACCATACAAGGCAGTCTTTGGCCGTCAATACCCCCTCCTACCTACAACACTATTCAAAAACTCCTCAGTCCCTGCCTCTGATGACCACCTTAACCGCCATCAAGCAATCCGGAATGATGCCTTCCAAGCTGTTAAAGCTGCCAGATTCCAAAGTACCACCACCGCTGAGAAGCCACCATGCAAACATGTCCCTATCCCACCAGGTGATATGCTCATGGTACATGGAAACATGTTCATTACCAATGTCGGACGCAGCAAGAAACTGCAACCCCGATGGCGAGGACCTTTTAAGGTCTTATCCTTTGACGAACATACAGAGAACTACACTTTCCAGATGGATGGACGCATATACTGCCGCAATACTGCAGTATTCCACGCCTCTGCTGTCAAACGATTCCTCCCAAATGACGATTCTAAGTTCCCTGGAAGAACCCACTGCCGACCCGAACCTATCATCATTGAGAAGAAAGATGAATGGGAAGTTGAAGAAATCCGAGACAACCGCCTTTGGCATGGAAATGATCAATTCTTAGTCACATGGAAAGGATATCCAACGAGCGAAAACAGTTGGAAACCACTAGAAGGACTAGAGCACGCCATGGAAATGGTGAACGAGTGGTGGAAAGGCAACATGCCAAACGAATCCCTCCCCCCGACAATCAATTATATCACCATGTGCCGGACACCTAAAATGCCAGAAACTGAGCGATGGCATGCAGAACTCGAAGTTAGAGATGGATTTTGGGCACCACACTTTGAGTCGGAGTTTGAAAGCAGCGATGAGGAGAATCAAGCTATGGAGTAGGCCCTCAACAACTTTATCTAGTCACCAATCACCATCCGAATACCATAACGATGTCAAACTATGTGGAGCTCAATGTGAGGCAGCCACAACAGGTTGTTGGACTGTTGTTGAACCGCGATGCTATCCAAGTTGAAGACTATTTCGAAATCCTGTGGATTGACTACTGTCGTGATTGCGATCATTCTTGGGTTGATGTACAGCAAGAATCTGGTATTCGTGACTTCTGTGATTTAAATTTCTTCGAGTCTAAGTGTTTCCTTAGAGTTTCTTCTTGCCGCTGGTGTGATACTTATGATGAAGAATTTCTTGTAGAAACTGAGGCCATGAGTTTCTCGGAATCCACTTTTGATGATTATTAGGTTTCGTTTGTTGAAACAGTGGTTTTGTTTTGGGGAATGTAACCGGTACGGGTACTCGGTTATTGGTTTGTTTTAAGTATCATTTGATACTTGGTTTTGTTTTAGGTTTTGTTTTAAGTATCGCTTTGATACTTGGTTTGTTTTAAGTATCGTTTGATACTTGGTTTTGTTTTATGTTTTGTTTTAAGTATCGCTTTGATACTTGGTTTGTTTTAAGTATCGTTTGATACTTGGTTTTGTTTTATGTTTTGTTTTAAGTATCGCTTTGATACTTGGTTTGTTTTAAGTATCGTTTGATACTTGGTTTTGTTTTATGTTTTGTTTTAAGTATCCCTTTGATACTTGGTTTGTTTTAAGTATCGTTTGATACTTGGTTATGTTTTGTTTTAAGTATCGCTTTGATACTTAAGAAGTTTTACCAAAGTGTATCGCTTGATACCTTTGATTAGTTTCGTTCATGCTAGACATGAACAGATTTGTGTATTTAAAGACCGCCTGTTTCTACGATAGAAGAGGCAGACTTCGACGGACAGTATTTCAATATACTTGGTCGAACGGTTACTTCTTTGTTCCTCAGTACGCCCTCGAAGCCTCCTTTAGTTCTCAGCTCTCGCCTCCTCTCTGGAAGAGCAGGCCACCTGCCAACTATCGTATCTATTATCGATAACGTGATTAGCACCTTGCGAACACGTTACATTTTTTTAACCTCAGCAAGTGGTTCAGAACCTGTCCCCGGATTTAGGCCTGATCAACCTATCGATATCCACCTCAGAACGCCAGTGGAGAGAAGCGGCAGAATCGTAGCACATTCCACTTCATCTCAAACCCAAGATAGAATCTTTGACGACCAGGAGTGGGAAGCAAATCCCATGGCAAGACCTTACAAGAAAGAAACAACCCCGGCGCTCTGCTAAAGCGCCGAGCGATCCTGTAAACACAGAAGATACACAACCTCCAGGAGAATTCCCTTCTACTGCAGCAAAGAAGCCTTCCTTTGAACCTCCAATCGACCCCGAATCCAGTAGCGAATCAGATATGGCTAGTACAGGAGAAGGGCCTTCTGGATGAGGGAAATCTCGGGCAAGGCCTCAACAAGAGGAGGTACCCGCAGCATTTGAACCCCCTAAGTTTAAACTCCAACTCCCAGCGAAGTTCACAGGAGAAGGGAAAGACCTCAAACCTGCAGCCTTTGAACGATGGGCAACAGAACTCTCACACTTCCTACTCTTACAAGGAAAAGATTTGGAAGACCCTACAACCGGACTTATCATTGGATCATTTTGTGAAGGAAAGGCAACCGACGCATACCACCAATGCTATAAGGATTTTGGCAGAAATGTAAGATTATGAGGATCTACAGTTCTCGATTACCTGAAAGGACGATTCCAATCCTCTATAACCAACGACCTCCTATACAACAAATTCACCCAGCTCCAGCAAGTTAACGGAATGCATGTCAAGCGAATCACCGATGTGGCTACAGACCTAATAATGTATAAGGACCGGATGGAGAGAGGAAGTATCTCCAAATATATCCTGAAGCGACGATTCTACGATACCATGCACTCTACCCTCCGGCGAGAAGTAGAACCACTCGAGGAAGATGGCGTTAATATTACAGTAATAATTGCAAGAGCAGAACGAAAGGACGCCATTCTCCATGAGACCAAGGCCTACAAAACACAGACATCCTCTAGTCGGAACAGCCAGCCACGACACAAAAGCTCCAACAACTCTGAAGACGATACCCCACAGATTGTCAAGAAGAAAGCAAAATCCTCCCAAGAATCGAGACGGCAAAAAGGAGAATGTTTTGAATGTGGAAAAACAGGGCACATGGCAAAGAACTGTCCTACGAAGAAAGGAAAAGGAAAGGCAATTAAGCAAGAGGCGTCGGCCAACAATGTTGAAAGCGATAACGCCCAATCCAGTGAATATGAAGAGATCCATATCGGAGATATCGTTGTGGAATGCAACAGTGTTCGACCTCCGGCTACATTCAAAGCACACACTGCTCTGGAAGGTACTATCCTGATCAATGGCAAATGGGCACGAGTCCTATTCGACACTGGCGCAATGGGAAGAGATATGATCACTAATGCCTTTGTCTCTGTCCATGGACTGCCAACCTGAGACCTTAACCAACCCATACCAGTCAATATGGCAGTAATGGGATCATGATCCACAAGCCATAAAACATGTGCTGCAACTATCCGACTTGGTTCTGCTATACTACCCCTCCAGGAAATGCTGATTGGAAACCTTGCCAAATACGATGCCCTAATAGGCATGCCATTCCTGAACCGTCACAAAGCTATAATCAGGTATGGGGAATCAATCATCGATTTCCCAGATCAGAAGGTCACAGTCTCATGCAAGCCAACAAGCGGAGAATACCGAGCCGCAGTCTGTGAAGCAACTACCCAAAAACTATTGGATGAATACTCTGATGTTTTCCCTGATCAAATACCCGAAGAACTACCACTTATAAGAGAGGTGAACCACCACATCCGCCTCCGAGACCCCTCCAATCTCAAGAACCAACCCAACTACTCTATTCCTGACGCATACAAAAGCCCACTTTGTGATTGGATCAACCAACCACAAAGAAGAGGAGTCATCTACCGGGCAGAAGCTCCAGGTGCCGCTCCTATGTTTGTTCAACCCAAAGCAGATGGCAAAAGAATCCGCCCCTTGGTTGATCTCAAACTACTGAACGAAAACACGGTTATGGACAGCTCCGCTATCCCAAACTAAACCCAAAGTCTAAATTCAGTTGGATGGGCTAGATTCCGAAGTAGGATTCAGCTAAGTGATGCCTACTTCCGAACAAGGCTAGACCCAGAAAGCGAACGCTACAACAGTTTCAAAGCATCCTTCGGAAGTTTCATTAGCCGAGTTATGTTACAAGGTGATATGAATGCGCCCGCCACCTTTATGCGAATTATGGAAAACCTCCTAAGCGAATACCTCCACCATTTTGTTTGGGTCTACATTGATGATATTCTCATCTTCTCAAACACCGAAATTGAACATGCCTACCATATAGGATTGGTTTGTACCAAACTAAGGGATGCTAAATTCTATGCTAGCAGAAACAAATCAATTCTGTTAACCGATAAACTCGATATCCTAGGACATGTTATAGATGATGAAGGAATACACGCAGCCCCGGGAAAAATAGCCTGTTTAACGGAATGGTCAACACCCCGGAGTCAAAAGGAACTCATGCGATTCTTAGGACTAGTCAACTATATTTCCCAGTTCCTCCCACACCACGCCACTGTGACAGCGCCGCTCACAGACCTTACCGGCAATGCAGAATTTGTCTAGACCCACACTCATAACCAAGCCTTTACCAACATCAAGGAATTGATTAAAAACCCCAACGTTATTTAACCTATCAACTATAGTAATCCAGAACCGATATGGCTGATTACTGATGCATTGGATGTTGGAGTTGGAGCATTGGTTGGGCAAGCAGCCTCCCTTGAAACGGCAAGACCGGCGGCATTACACAGCAGGAAGTTTACTAACTCACAGATGAACTATGGAACAACAGACAAGGAAGCCCTTGCTGTGATTGATGCTCTCACCGCTTTCAACCACATCCGCATGGGCAATACCTTCACTATTGTTACCGACCACCAACCTCTCACTAATCTTAAAACAGAAAGGATACCTGGAAGAAGAAGAACAAGATGGATAGGCGAAATCAGCAAATACGATGCAAAAATCATCTATACCCCTGGAAGAACGAACTATTTAGCTGATGCTCTCTCCCGCCTATATGAGAATCAAGACATCGAAACCCCCCTCTCGTTCAAGACCACACAAGACAAAGTGAGGACAGCCCTGACGACACCTCCTATGAACAAGAACTATCAATGGCTACCGCCAGCACTGCCGCTCCCTCCAATCCTTTCTCTTACACCATGTACAGTGCTGCCGGAACAGAATGAGGAAAGGACATTGATGAAGAATGGAAAGACAATTGCACACTCCGCAGCTCACCTCCTCACGAACTTGAACAAAGCAGACTCCACTGGTCCCACTGTTACCACGACACCTGCCCTTTCCACCAGACTGAGATCAAGTTCGGCAACAGATACCTGCGACCGTACTATATGCCTGCTAACAATTCCAAAGACACCAGCTTCGACACCATAGAAGGAGCAGAAGAGATGATCAATCAAGATGAATCGACTCAACCTCCTCATACCCTTAATCCTGTTCCCACACGATACCAAGTTCTCGAAGAACTCGAACAAGCAGCAGCCTACGTGGATGCAGTATCCTATTTACACCCCCCACAGTCAGCCCTGCCATCCACTCCTCCCATAATCGATTCACGACCACTATATGGTGGACCCTTACGAGTATACAACAATGAAACTATTGTCTCAGTCATACCACCTACTATTCCCGAGCATCGGTGTCAACTCTACGAAACCTTTGAGGAAGAGGAAGCTCCTATCCAACCAACAAGAGGATCTCTAATCGAGGATGAACGAGATGTTAGATCAACCACAGAAGAATTAACCTCCTCTTTCCGAAGCCAAATGATAGCAGGATATCGCCATGACCCAATTTACTTCAAAGCCATGGAGAGCTTCAGGCATTGAGATCTTGCTCCCTACAACACATCAAACGGAATGGCATATACCAGTACCCGTTAAGGTGAACATTGCCTATACATACCAAAAGGCTATATGTTCAATGGAATGACTATTAGAGAATATATCATATCCGAGATTCACAACAAAGGACACCACAGTGCGGATCGCAACCTCCAATATGGCTTCAGAATATGTTTATTGGCCTGAAATGCGAAAGGATTTCCGCGATTTCGTCAAACAATGTGAACTCTGTCAGGCAGACAAGGAGCGAACACAACTACATGAAGGAAAGGCACAGACCCTCCAACTACCATGTGAAATATTCGAATCATATACCATCCACCTCGCAGGACCATTCAACCAGTCCGCCGGATATGACACCATCTTGGTAGCTGTGGATCGATTCTCTGGATACACTTGGTTAATACCAATGAAGGTTACCGACTCCTCCAAAGACACCTGGAATAACCTCCAACGATACTTGTTTACCCCCCACGGGTACCCCTTATCTATTGTCAGTGATGCTGATCCCTGCTTTACCGCCAGATTCTGGAAGCAAACCTTGACCTCCCTCGGAATAAACCACATTATGGCTGCCCCTGGATACCATGAGACTAATGGCCAAGCAGAACGAAAATTCTGCGAGGTTAAGACCGGAATTAGGAACATGATCAATGAATGACAAACCAACTGGGAACCAGCCCCAGTTGAACGAGCCGCATATATCAATGCCGGACTTTCAGATACCCTGGGAATGTCACCATATAAGGCAGTCTTTGGCCGCCAATACCCTCTCCTAGCTACAACTCTATTCAAGAACTCCTCTGTCCCTGCCTCTGAAGACCATCTAAACCGCCACCAAGCAAATTTGGAACGATGCCTTCCAAGCTGTTAAGGCTGCCCGATTCCGCAGCACCACTACTGTCCAGAAACGACGTCGCAAACATATTCCCATCTCACCAGGAGACATGCTCATGGTACACGGTAACATGTTTATTACCAATGTCGGACGCACCAAGAAACTACAACCCCGATGGCAAGGACCCTTCAAAGTCATATCCTTTGATGAGCATACACAGAACTACACTGTCCAGATGGATAGACGCATGTACCCCCGCAATACTGCAGTCTTTCACGCCTCAGCCGTCAAACGATTCCATCCAAATGACGACTCCAAGTTTCCAGGAAGGACCCACTCTCGGCCTGCACCTATCATCATCGATAAGAAGGATGAATGGGAAGTTGAAGAAATCAGAGACAACCGCCTTTAGCATGGAAATGATCAGTTCCTAGTCAAATGGAAAGGATATCCGACGGGCGAAAACAGTTGGGAACTACTAGAAGGACTAGAGCACACTATGGATATGGTGAATGAATGGTGGAAAGACAATATGCCAAACGAATCCCTCCCACCAACGATCAATTATATCACCATCTGCTGGACACCTACAATGCCAGAAACCGAGCGATGGCATGCAGAACTCGAAGCTTGAGATGGATTTTGGGCACCACACTTTGAGTCAGAATTCGAAAGCAGCAATGAGGAAAATCAAGCTATGGAGCAGGCGCTGGACAACTTCATCTGGTCACCAATCACCATCCGAATACCATAACGATGTCAAACTATGTGGAGCTCAAGGTGAGGCAGCGACAACAGGTTGTTGGACAGTTGTTGAACCGCGATGTTATCCAACTTGAAGACTACTTCGAAATCCTCTGGACAGATTACTGTCCTGATTGCGATCACGCTTGGGTGGATGTACAACACGAATCTGGTATTCGTGACTACTGTGATTTACATTTCTTTGAGTCTAAGTGTTTCCTTAGGGTTTATTCTTGCCCCTGGTGTGATACTTATGATGAAGAATTTCTTGCAGAAACCGAGGCCATGAGTTTCTCGGAATCCGCTTTGGATGATTATTAGGTTTTATTTGTTTTAAAACAGTTGTTTTGTTTAGGGGAATGTAACCGGTACGGGTACTCCGTTATTGGTTTTGTTTTATGTTATGTTTTCAGTCTCGCTTTAATACTTGGTTTGTTTTAAGTATCGTTTGATACTTGGTTTTGTTTTATGTTATGTTTTAAGTATCGCTTTGATACTTGGTTTGTTTTAAGTATCGTTTGATACTTGATTTTGTTTTATGTTTTGTTTTAAGTATCACTTTGATACTTAAGGAGTTTTACCAAAGAGTATCAATTGATACCTTTGATTAGTTTCGTTCATGCTAGACATGAACACATTTGTGTATTTAAAGACCGCCTGTTTCTACGATAGAAAAGGCAGACTTCGACAGACAGTATTTCAATATACTTGGTTGAACGGTTACTTCTTGGTTCCTCAGTACACCCTCGAAGCCTCCTTTAGTTCTCAGCTCTTGACTCCTCTCTGGAAGAGCAGGCCACCTGCCAACTATCATACCTTCACCGATAACGTGAGTAGCACCTTGCGAACACGTTACAACTCAAGCTAAGATGGATACTAACCAGTAGAAAGAGAAATACCCAGTGCATATTTATTCTTGAAATCTGATCTGGTCATTTTCTGGTTGTATGTGGCAGCCCGGATGATTGTAAAATTCTATTACTGGCTGAGAATGGGTGTGCGAAATGGACAAGGAATATTATCCAAGGATCAATGCTCACATGCACTAGTAAGGAAGCTTTTAATAGTTGACCAAGGTTAGCCAATAATTTGAACAACCAGAGCAATATTCTAGAAGTAGTGGAATAATCCTATGATTATGCCTTTTTCCACATTTGTTATTTCAGTTCCCCTAGTCTTAGGTTTTCGCTTAGTTTGCTTTGATTTATATCCTGATAGGTTAACCATTGCAAATTCGGAGGAAATTAAAAATAAAGAATTATTCGAATAGAGGATCACAGTATCGTTGCGTAAATATTGTATGAGGCAGGTATCATATAGTCGCACAATTAGCAAAGTGGTATTTTGTGAGATAGCATTTGGTGAGATTGTATTTTTGGTGAGATTTCTTAGTAAGACAATTATGAATACTTCTGATGACGTACTGTAATTAGAAGTATATCTAGGTAGAAGAGAATTTATAAAAAAGAATCGTAATATGCAGTGCGTAAACTTGAAGAGTTAGTCACCAAAATACCAGCACAACTGTGTGGCCAATTTTTGTGTACAGTTGGACCTACTACCAATGCCAGCAGACAGATTTTATAATAGAATCAATAAGAAAAGGGGACCAAAAAGAAAGCCACTTACGGAGATTTTTTGAAATCTAAAAAAGACTACTGAAAACTACTATCATTCTTATACGGTTAGCAATAGGCTGCGTGTCCTTGTCACGAAAGTAGCTTGACACAGAAAAAGATTTTACATGACTCATGATTATGAGTCATAACTAGGTTATTTTTCCACGCATATGACTCATTTGAGTGATAGGATTTGTTATATTAAGATTTGTTATGTTTCGTACATGATTCAATTATAAGTCATGGAGGGTATACCTGGCAAGTATGAGTATGCCTTACAAGTATGCCTTGCATATATGCCTTGTACATAGGATTTATGTATTGCACATGACCTTGTCATGAGGTCATGAGTTTTACACATATAACCACTCAGGCTCATATGACTTGATTATTATGTTCTGATTGGTTTATGAGTTTTTGCATATGACCCTGCTACGAGGTCATGGGATTTGAGCATGTAGCCACTTTAGTCATATGAGTAGTTTGTTATGATTTGGTTTTGTGCATTTGACTACTTTGGATTACATGACTTGGGGGAGGAAGAGTACTATATAAGGAGGCTGGTACGGCTGAGGAGGGTAGGCTCTTTATGCTTTGTTCTGAGTCCTTTCCTGGTCCTTACCTTCACTCCACCTTGGTAGTGTCCCTTACGTACTCACACGGTTCTTTGATGCCTTGGATTGTAGGAGAGATATCTGAATTCACTCAGTAGTTCCTGACGTCCTTGGTGTTGAGTTCTGTGAGTGTTGGTGGTTGTATGGCCGATTACTTGTTTGCACGTTTTCATTACCTGCTGGTTATCTCATGATGCCAACACTTCAAGCTATTCATCATGGTCGCTTATAAGTCCTTTTCAGTATATTCTCTCAGGCTTCCTGGCTACCGTCAACTCCTCAGTTTTGCATTTGATAGGGTGGATGGAACAATGTATTTGTAGGGATTCTCCCGGTTATTCTTTTGGCAAGCTCATATTTCTTATTACATTTTAATGGAGTCTTTAGTTTTCACAATGCAAAATGCCCTTGTGATAGACTGATGACCTTTCTAAGACTTAACTCATTGTACTGGCCACATCAATCTTCAAGGTAGGGGGTCTCACCTGACCTCCATTTCTTCAAAGTCTCTATGGTCAGAAACCTACAATATTGTTCATCATCTTTCTCTTGCAGTTTTTCTCCTTTTGCCTTTGTAGTTATTCAGTCAGGTGTCTCCTTCTCACTTTGATAGTAATGGCTTTGACCCTGAAAAGGTCTTACCCCATGGTACCGCTCCTCTGCTTGCCTGAGGTGGTGTGGGACAATTGGCTGCGAGATAATTACATTATTTGTGAGTTGAAGTGGTTCTGTTGTGGATTGTGGCTGACAGCTTTATCCATTGTAAGTGGGATGTACCTTCCATTTATCTGCTTTTGTTTGTTTGCCCTCTCCCTCCCTGTCGCTTTGGTTGAGTGTACCTCTTACCCATTATTTAGTCTGTGCCTTTTGCTAGACCTGTGGTGCTGGCTTCAGCTGGCTCGGCTTACCTTTACCCAACTCAGTTGTATGTTGGTTCGGCTGGATTGGATCATTTGACTGCTAGCGTTGCCTTCCACTATTGATGCTGCCTCTCTTGTTGCTTCTGGCTATGGCTGGTAAGCTCCCCTTACCTATATGGTGTTGAGGGTTAGGGCTCTGTTGGTGTGGTCAAGTCCAATTATCGTCCCATTGGACTTGGTATAGGGGGCCCTGTGACAATCAGATAGTTGATTTGTCTGAGGGTTAGAAGAGGCTGTATGGGACGTGTGGTGGCCAGTGTTTGAGGCTTAGGGGGAGCTGGTTGGGAGATGAGAGGCACCTGTGAGTACTGGTCGGGCCTGCGTCATGTTGGACAGGCTCTGGTTAAGTGTTTCCAGCCTGCTGGAACAGTTAAGGTGAATCTGCTTAATGCTGCAAGTCTCCCTGACAGACCAGTGGGTTGATGGCCACCTGTGCTAATACTAGATAGCGACCACCTGGTTGCACTTGTTTCGGTCTTGAGTACTGGGTTTGGTATGGTTTGTTTGATTACTTTGATTTGGTTACAGGCATGGCTGGCTGGTGAAAGGTACCATATGTGGGAGGTTGACCCCACTGGCCATTTCAGTCTGTTACCATCTCTATAATTTTCTTTTGTTTAAGTTTTGGGTTTGGGTTATAGTTAGCGGGTACATGTCCTCCTTACTAATTTGCTCTTTGAAGGTAATACCTACACCAATGTGGCTCTCTTCTAGGTCTCAGCATGTTCGATGCATGGGCTATTTTGGCCCATGAGGTCCAAATACTCCAACACATACAACCTGTAACTTCTACCTTATTTCTTGACATCAAACACGGTTTTGACAACATATCCACCAATGATCTCTTTTTTGTATTGTACACGGAAGAGTTCCCCCATCTCTCTAGTCCTGGACCAGGTCCTTTGTGACGGGCAGACAATGCCTTCTTATCTTCCAAGGCTCCCACTAGGTCTTCAAACGAGTTCAGGTTAGCACTCCACATGGATCTCCCATCTCGCCGCTTCTTCATGTAATATATGTCACCTCCCTTCGCTTCCCAATCTCCAGTGGTCCTATCCTCTCTTACATAGATGGCTTCTCTGTGGCCATAGCCTCCAACTCCTACAGAAGGAACGTGTAGCACCTCCAGCATCTCGTGAAGATGATAAGTCAGAAAGAAAGAAGGCTGGGCAGCTCATTCTCCATTCCTAAGACAGAGCCCCTGTACTGGCATATTCCTCATCAGAAGTACACTCCCTTATGCCTCATTATAGTTATAGATGGGCTTCTTTTTTACCCCTCAGGGGTAATCAAATGGCTTGATTGCAGGTTCAAACCTGCTTCCAGCTCCCTTCATTGAGCTAATAAATCTCACTTCAAGAAGCACCTAGCCCTGACCTAAGGTGCGTTCTCCATACTGAAAAGACTTCCAGGCTCTTAGACGGTCCTAGCTCTCTTGCTTTTCTATCACTTGACTTCCTCCCTTCTGACGCCCATCTTGCTATATAGAACCAATCTCGTCTCTCCTTCAGGCTCTATGAGAGACTGTATTGCCGTCTTTTAGAGACAGGTACTGAGGTGTATATCCAACTGCTTCATGGACACTCCTACCAGTATCCCCCTTTATGAATCCGCCCTCAAACTAATCCAATGACTCATTAAACACTGACATGGCCTGGCAGCCCTCCAGATGGTCTCTCTTTCACCCGAAAGAAACCCTTTCACATTGAGGCTCCATGCCTTCTTCCCTACCCCCTTACATTTCCACTTACCAGAAGACCACTACCTGCTCACTATAGGCCTCACAACAGGTTACCGGCCCCTAAACTGGATGATTCCAGATGCCTCACCTGTGGTGAGATGACACCTCCTGCTAGACTCCGTAGTCCACAGGGTAGTCAAGATTGTAGGACATCTTCCCTGTGTCCCCCAGGCATGTGACTTTCTCCTCTTCTCATCTCTACCCCTGGTAGCTCCAGGTGACCTCTCATTCCTTGCTATCAAGAGAGGTCCCAGGTTGCTGCTTCTTAACATCTGCACAAAGCTGTACCTGCCTCCTCCCCATCACACTTACTCCCTGATACTCTCACCCTACTCCTTCATCTGGTTGGGAAAGTTTATGGTAGGATGAATTCAGTAAATGAGGTCAGGTAAAGGCTACCTGGCCAGTCGCTGATCCTAGTGGGATCTTGATGCCTTCGGCATCTATCTGTACTGTGAGATGGATGCTCAATCTTTCTACCATGCTATCCTCACCTGTCCTTCTCATGAATATCTCAGGAACCTCTACCTCTCAGAGGTCAAAAGCGTTTACGAGGAAGGACCTTTACGGTTCACACCAGCTCTCCGACGTGGTCAATCTGACTACATCTCTGCCACCTCAACTCATTTTCCCCCCAAAATGCCCAGGTTTATGGATCATATATTCCCTGTTCAGACTACTTGTGGGATGACTACCCCATCAACTGCTCCATCCTCAGGTTAGTTTCAGAAATTGGAAGGGTCATTTTCTTTTGCTTTCTTTGTAGTTAGGTTTCTTTTAACTTAGGTTGAATGTTTCCCTTTATGATTAGCTTTATATGTCTTGCAATATTAGTTGTTCGTAAAGTTTTGAGCTACTAGTTGGATTTCCTTTGTTATTGTTTGATTTGTGATTAAGGTTTTATTTACTCCATAGCTAGCGCTGTATGTGACTTCTTGTACTTTAACAATGAATACATGATGATAAAAAAAAAAAAAAAAAAACCTCCAGTACAAACTCCTCATGCAACCACTTATATTCTTTTCTATACTACAAGTTGAATCCATACTTGATACACATTCTGCACAACACTACATGAGAAACAGGTCTTGCTTACCAGAGGTACATGAGTAAAATATTATTTTCGTTATCAAAAGTGATAGTGACGATAGGAACTCTCTGAGCTATTAAGATATTGGGGAAAATGGAAGAGGTAAGGTCATTTCCTGTTGAAGATCGAAGTACAAAGGAGTAGGATCCTTTCACTAATCTAGAAGTTTGCCAATTATGTGAAGATAATAATGGATGCTTACAAGACTGGAGCAATTTACTGGTCAGAAATATACAAATCTATCGTATTAACAAAATATAAATCCCATAGACGAGTCTCAGACACTTAATGTATTCTAGTATTATTCAATACACCATTATTATCTCTCAATAAACCCAGTCTGGCTTGAACATATCAAAAATAACTCTGAATCCATGGGGAATTGAACCAAGCTCACATTTTTAATTTGTGGCTGAATTCCAGGGCATCCCCTGTTGCAAAATCTGTGGTGCTCAGTATTGACGGCCGGAACCATATCATACACGTTTTGAGAATCGCCAATTTCACATCGCTACGGTTGGGGCAATATTGAACCGTACACTTCAGAATTTTAACACTGGGCTTAAAATACCCCAAACCACTATTTGGTGAAGAATTGGCTTACTTCCAAAATCGGTGGTTGAGTTCTGATGCGGTGAAAAACAGCATTTTGACGTAAAAGTGGTCATCAACGATGACTTTTGTCACCGCATTTTTTACAACAAGATCCTTTCAACGAATAAAGGAAATACTGAAAGACAATCCGCACTTCACTAATCTCCCTTTTCCTCATCTCCGTCCCCAGTCCGGGGCTGCAGGTGGTTAACATGCTCATGGATTATCCTAGGCTTCTCAAGGTGTCACTTGTTGGTGCTCAGATACTCGGGGTTCAAGTCTGCGGAGTTGCAGTGATGAACACCGCAAACTAGATGCAGGGAATGCACATTCCGGATAAAAAAATAAAGGGGTGTGAGACAGCGAGAGGTATCCATCAGTAGCTTAATATAAAAGGCGGTGGGGACGGTGACTAATTGTCAGTCTCGTGCGTCACACGGCACTCCCGGGGGTGTAATCCGTCCGGTGATTGGCCTGCTGGTCGCAGGGCACACGGACATGAAAAATGAGACAGGCTTTAATCCGTACCCCTTCCTATCCTACCTCGAGAATGGACGAACCGAATTGTTGGGAAAACCAGCTAAAATCATATCCACCTCTGTCGATTCCTGAAGTAATATAACCGGTTTTGTTAGTCAAGAGTTATAAATGAGAGAAGACTATTCAAACAAAGACCCAGTTGACGTAAAGAAATACTACCTCGGAGTGATAGCATCATATATCCGTTATCAAGTATTGGCCCTTGGAAGTGCCAGAAACGAGTGATAGCTGAATACTACTACCGAAGTTGTAAAAGATTGGCATCTCATATACAATACCGGTATTTCGAGGTTCAAAACCTGGCCTGTACATTTTTGGGATGGTCTTGGTTCTATGCTTGAGTTGGTGTGTAGTATTAGTTAGATGAAGTTTAGTCGAAGCAGTTGTTCAAATGTTTGTTTGAAGGAGGGAGGGGAAGTTCCCCCGTACAGTATAGTACCATACATGGGGAGGATTTTCTCCACCCGCCATCCTAGTCGAAGGCAACAGGATCGAGTGCGAGTGTGCAAGTAAAGCACACCAAGTGATAATACTATCTCTTGAAGTGAAAAGGCCGCTCGATAAATATTTGCGAATTAATTTCCTTTTTCTTCTCGACTTACTTTTCCGAAATGTGTTTCTCTAGTTCTTTTCCTAGGACCCGAAATCGATTTCCCGGTTTCTTGGCTTGGACAACCTCCCGCCCCTAAAATATATTTTTCCAGTTCCTTGGGCGCGGGCTATCGTGTAGGAGAAGACGGCTCAATCAGGAGAAAAATCTCTCCTCATGGATGGATGGCACACGTTGCGCACTCCCAAACCCAATGCAACCCAGGCGAGAGGAACCCACGACGCAACACAATGAACCTGACCGAACTCAGTGATTCCCTGACCCATTGGAATGCCCGAGCAGAGTCCCTTTCGTATCATATATCACAATGCAATGGTAAGATTCAAGCAGTTTTGTTCAATCCTCTATCCAACTACCAACACATTCGCTTATAATGTCACTCTTACTCACCCCAACTACTCCAAGCAGATATATAAATACAGTGACAGTTCATGATCGCGCATACTCGAGTACGATCGAGCACACCCAGATCGAGTTGCTCAGGCATCCCTGGATTCGGGGACAAAAGCCTCCGGGAAAGGTAAGCTCATGCCGACACGAAATAACCCAAGCCCTTTGAACGTGGTAAATCCCATTATCTGGTAATAGCAATTCTATTACACCTCGCGTGGGCTGAAGTTGCAACATTCGTGGATAATCTGATGCCTAATCAAGAGGTTTTATGATACCCTTGGCGGCGTTATGGCACCGAGATGAAAGATATCATTCCAGTCACACTACCCCTGGTTCCCCGCAATTCCTATCAGAAATCAAGAACTCTTTACTCCCCTTCTTTGTCTCTCATTCATTAGAGAAATCTATAGTTCAACCAGTTTCAGTTCCATTTTTCCACAATTGTGTTGGATCGGAATCAGGAGGTTACGATATAGCACTGAAATGTCAAGAAATACTCAGGTGTTGCCGCGTTTTCTTTTTTATAGATGGTAGAGAAATTTCGACGAACTAGATAGAACACGGATACAAATTGATCCCTCACTATTTTCAGGCGATTATGGCCCGGGACACGGAGTGTAGGGGGGGAACCCGGGAAAGCGACCAAAGGCGGGGAAAAAAGTGATTGATTCGGAGGAAAGAAAAGAGAAAGGGGTGAATAGACTGAGCATTCCCACCTGAACCATGATGTAAACATATAAACATATGTAAAATGTGCAAAACGAAGTAACCAGAGTGATACACGATGGCCAGGGAGTGGGGAGGGAGGGGGGTATATCATGAATAGAGGTGTTGTCATACTCGGGTCGGGAATCAAGGCAGCCGGAAACACGGGGGGTGAACAAGGAAGAAAAAGTGGGAAAAGACCATGAATATCGGGGAGAAAATTAAATAAAAAATGGCTCTCCGGGAATGAGAGGAATTTTAGAGAATTACGAAGGGTATGGACGAATTATTTATAACTATCATGTCCTCCCATAACTCAGACAAGACTCCAGTTCTGCATTAGAGATCAACACCCTCACGTCCACACCCCCTGGAATCCCCTCTCACAAAGGCCAAGAGCAAATCCCTAAGGATACGTACATAAATAAGTCAGGTGTCCCCGCCGCTCGAATTTCCGTACCGGTCCGGAACAAATAATGGCCACCGCGATGTCGGCGAGATGGTATCCTGAACTTCGGGGTGTCGAGCAAGGGAGACAAAATGGAGGGGGAAGGGTTGAAATTTGTATATTCCCCGGGATTTTGCAAGAGAGCCGCATGTCCGCCGCTTGGAGGTGACGAATATGATTATGCGCCTTCGGGCTTAAGCGGGTTGGTGGCTATGGTTTCCTGGGCTTGTGATTGTTTCACCGCTTATGCACGCTCGAATTCCCGCAGCAAATTCCAAATCACAATGTCTATCCCTTTATCAAATTCGGTCGTTCCAAGTTGCATTCTGGTTGACTTGAACCCGCAACCCTGTACGGGGGGGAGCGAGATTTATCAGGCAACGAAAGCCCTGGTGTGATAAATCAAATTTTATTGGTTTCCACGAGCAGACTTTATATTGCCCGCCCGTTCACAGAGTTTTGGCCATGGTTGAACAAAAGACTCGGTGATGAAAATCTAGTAGGGGCTCTAGTGGGACTATGTAAAGGATAATGCATTCGCGGAATCAGAGAGCTTCATCTATGATATTGTGTGCAATTCCAGGGTTTACTGTATTTAAAAACTAAATTGGTTTTTGTCTTCTTCCTCTCCACGTCATATATAAGCCTGTAATATCTCTATTGGGATCTAAAGCGCCTGTCACATTGGGACGGATGATGGCGTCTGATAAGTTTACGGTACTGTATCGCATTGTATTGTACGTTATGTAAATCCACCGCTCCAGCCCTGGGAGCAGACACCGAATATAAATAGCCTAGCTGGGAGCCAAGCCTTTCAATGGGTCCCGGCTGTTGGCTTTGTTGGATTAATCCGGGCTCTTCGTCGAGCCGGGTCGCGTTCCATAGGCTGTGTCGGTGCTCTCCTCCCCTGTTCGGGGGGTTACTGCTGTAGTATTTCTGGGAAAAATATATCTGTCAGGAGAGGCATGGGCTATCGTATGCTGCGGCGGATCACTTGCTTTTCTTCTTCCAATTTCGAATTTGCCAAAAACCGCCCAGTATCATACTCCTGCGAAGGACCTAAGTTAGTTGAATAGCTCTTAACGTATTTCACCCAGTAATGGGTCACCCCCCAGTAATGGGTCACAAATGTGCATTTTTGTACTCCACTAAAAACTGAGATTCTACAACCACATTTCAATTTAAGATTCTGTAATTTAACATAGATAAGGAATTATAATAGGTCATGACAATTACAAAATATGAAAGGTTTTAGAAAAGGAATGCCTTTAGAATCCAGTAGAGCGATAGTACATGAGAATATTCTAGGTCTCATCCAATGGTGACATTGCCAGTCCCCTATTTATGGAATAATTGATTGAATGCCTGGTAGATCTGTAGGGACAACTGCCACTAGAGCTGGAAGTTGCAGAATTCAATTTGGGTAACTATTGAGTATAAGCAAGAGTTTTCAAAATACCAAGCATAATGAGACAATATACTTACAGCTTCATCTTCTTCTTCAGTACTAGATTCATCATCTGAACTTTCAGAAACCTCTGGAGTGACTACCCTGGCTATTGAAGCTTTGATTCTTTTCTTTGGAACCTCATTTCTATTACCCTTGTCTCTTCTCTTAATTGTTCCTGCTTCAGCTTCGGCCTACTTTTGGAGATCATCCCTCTCAAGCTTCTTATGCAACTCACCAAGCACATTTGTATGAAGAAGAAGCCCACCTTTGATCTGCCGGCAGTTGGGCTTACTTGGCTGTATGGACTCCAGTTGTTTAATTGTTGCTTTATCGAGAATTGACTGAGTTTGAGTCTTTTCTGCAAGCTCCATTGCCTGGTGGAGTAAAACACTTGCCTCACCAAAATCCTCACGCTCAACTGCCTTTTTTCTGATCTGATCAACTTCCTGAGCTCTGTCATCTCTCCCTGTCAAGAGACAAAGACCAAAATATCTTGCTGAAAGAGGAATAGCTGGAATAGCACTCCATTATAGGTTTGGATTTCGAAGTACATATTGTCGATTGAATGGGATCATTTCACTTGCATGCCAAGCAGACAACACATTCATGGATGTCATAGCCTTCTCTCTTGCCCTCTGAAGCATTGGATAGAAGTCTCCCTTGCACATCTTCCAAAAGAGCTCATGATTGCGTTGAAAGTCTTCAAGTGTAATGATCCCTCCTCAGATAGTTAGTTCTTAGCAATGGGGAACGATACTTCTCCTTTTCCTATCCTTCTTTCTTCTTTGTATGATAGCACTAGGCCTCTGCCTATGTTATCAATAGTACAAGACCTCAGTCTTCTATCAGAAACGCCTTTTGTAAGTTTTCTCTAACTCTTTTGCGTGAAGGGCATTTCTTGGTGTAATGATATCGTTGTAATAAAGTTAAAGATCGTAAAAGTGTTTTAGATTCATTAAAGTAATAAGTAGGAAAAGTACTTAAAACAAAGTATGAAGAACCTATCCTCCTCAGCCACATCGGCCTCGTTATATAGTGTTCTTCCCACCCATAGTCATGTCACCCAAAGTGGTTACGTGTGTGAAACCAAATCATAACAAACTAGTCATGTAACCAAAGTGGTCACATGCTCAAATTCCATGACCTCATAGTGAGGTCATGTGCAAAAACTCATAAACTAATCATAACAGAATAAATAAATCATATAACTTTACTGAGTCATATGCGTGAAATCCATGACCTTATAACGAGGTCATATGTGAAACATAAATCATATGCACAAGGCCTACCCACAAGGTACACTCGTAAGACACACTCACCAGGTACACTCGCAAGGCATACACATCAGGTGCACGTCCCATGACTTATATTTGAGCCATTTACAAAAGTATCACAAATCCCACACATAACAAATCACATGACTCGAATGAGTCACATGTGTGAAATAATAACATACCTGTGACTCATAACCATGTGTCATGTGAAAACCCTTTCCTCACCAAGCCACATTCGTGATGTTAGCTTCTCTCCTCCTAAGCCTGAGTCCCATCAGGCTCTTTCCCCAAGCTTCAATAGTTCCTGTCCTGCCCTGTGCATGGACCTCCAAAGCCTATTGAACTTGTCGTCCGCTTCCCTCCATCCTACCCTCACTGGTTTCAAGGTGAGGTTCACCATCTCGATCGTGTGCCTCTGAACATCGTTGAGCTATTATTGCTCTCCAATCGTTTCGTCGTTTGCCGAAATTGTGGCTTTAGCTTAACCAAGTTGTTTCCGCAGTCCTCGGATCTGCCTGTGTAGGCTCCTGGTATCTGGTTCTATTTCCGTCAATGAGCTTTGGGCTCACCCTCCCTGGGCCTCATACTCGAGGCCGTAGCTCTCAGCCATACTGTCGTATCTTGTCCTTCCATTTCTTTCTTTGTCTCATCCTTCTATGGATAGTATCCCACAGAGATTTTCTTCATTATGTGCATCTTATAGGTGTTGTTGAAGCACTGTTTCCAGTGCGTTAGGGCATGGTCCGGGCATGGACAGAACCTTTTGTATTCTCATGGGAACCATCCCGAGCATTCCATATCCTCATAGTATTGGAGTACTGATATAGTGTTCTTCCCGCCCATAGTCATGTGACCCAAAGTGGTCACATGTGTAAAACCAAATCATAACAAACTAGTCATGTGACCAAAGTGGTTACATGCTCAAAACCCAGGACCTCATAGCGTGGTCATGGGCAAAAACTCATAAACCAATCATAACACAATAACCAAATCATATGACTCGACTGAGTCATATATGTGAAACCCGTAACCTTATAACAAGGTCATGTGAGAAATATAAATCATGTGCGCAAGGCACACTCACAAGGCACACTCTCCAGGTGCACTTGCAAGGCATACTCATCAGGTGCACGGACCATGACTCATATTTGAGCCTTGTGTAAAAGCATCACAAATCCCACATATAACAAATCACATGGCTTGAACGAGTCATATTTGTAAAACAATAACATACCTGTGACTAATAGCCATGTGTCATATGAAAACCTTTTCCTCGCCAAGCCACATTCATAACATCAAGCTCTTGCCTGTAATAGTTGCCTAATAGCGAAAACAATCCAATATCCAAGGCCTGTAAGATATGAGTTGTAAGAGCAGGAAGACAGATGAGATGAACATTGTTTGTAAAAGCATGTTCAATAAATTCGATGTTGTTGATATGGGAGCTGTGGCTACTAAGGACCAGCATCCTTTGTTCCGTAATTCCATTTGCTGCACTTGAACGAGGTTCAAAGATTTAATCAAACCAATCAATAGCAATCTCGCACGAGGTATATCCAGCTTTGGAGTAGGTGAAAAAGGCATCATTGTCAATCTCGTAGTTAATATTTGAATGGTGGCCCATGAGATATGCTGTAGAAGAGTGAATCACAAGAGGAGCCAATACTCTCCCATAGCCAGCAACTCCTTCAATGACTGTAACCCTGTCTCTCTTACCATCTGTAACGATCCCTCTCTGGATACTTAGTTCTTGGCGATGGGGAACGATACTTCTCTTTCTGTCTTCTTCTTTCTTTGTCTTATGATAGCTCTAGGCCACTGCCTACGTTACCAATAGTACAAGACCTTTGTCTTCTATCAGGAATGCCTATCGTAAGCTTTCTCTAACTCGTCTTCGTACAGGACCTTTCTTGGCATAACAATAACAGTGCAATAAAGATAAAGATCGTAACGATGTTTTATATTTGTTAAAGTAATAAGTAGGAAAAGTACATAGAAGTCAATCTAATTTTATTTAAACTCGTACCGCCAACACTGGCATACGACAAGCTCCTGCTGGCACAGGGATACTACTAACCAGTATACTACTAATCCTAAGCTAACTAAGTCGACGTCCCCACACCTGCCATTCCCGAGTCATGTCTATACTAAGACTAATTACAAGACCATCAAACAACCCAGCGCCCACTCCAGTCCAAGTCCATAGCCCGTCTGGTATGAAGCCAACCAGCACCAAGCATAGCCGAAGCCGAGCAAGAGACCAACCCAACCAGATTCCTTGTCCAACAAAATATATAACCACTACCGCCCGGTCCCAAATACAGTCCCGCAAAACCTCCACTACAATAAAAAACGCACAAGACCAAAACAAATATCAACTACAGGTAATATAATAGCAGAGAGGAGGTGACCAACATGTCCACCTCTTGCATCTGCATGCCTAGCCATCGACCCTATGAACCCACTTTGCCAAGTACCTCCGAAGAGCGTAATGGTGAGGAGGACCTGTACCCGCTGCCTGTCCCCCAAAAAACAAAACCCATAAACAAAGAAAATACATACAGGTGGTGACAGACCAAAATGGTCAGTGGGGCCTATCTCCCACCCTTGGTGCCTTGCCTCCACCAGCCATGCCCATTGCCAAACCAAAGAAACCAAACAAACTGTAACAACACAGAGCACACAGAGCCTAAACAAGCCCAACCAGGTGGTCGCAACCCACTGTCCGCACAGGTGGCCATCAGCCAACCGGTCCATTGGGGAGCCTTACAGCACTCAGCAGCTTTTCCCAACAGCCCAAGCTGGACTGGAAACACTTAATTATAGCTCACCCAACCTGATGCAGGCCCGACCGGTACTCGCAGGTGCCTCTCCCTCCCCAATCAGCCCCCCCCAAGTCCCACACACCAGACGCCACAGAGCCTATCCAGCTCCCCCAGCCCCTCAGACTAATCAACCATCCGATAGCCACAGGACAGCATGTACCCAGCCCCGCCAGACAGCTATTGTAACGTGTTCGCAAGGTGCTAAGCACATTATCGGTATTAGATACGATAGTTGGCAGGTGGCCTGCTCTTCCAGAGAGGAGGCGAGAGCTGAGAACTAAAGGAGGCTTCGAGGGTGTACTGAGGAACAAAGAAGTAACCGTTCAACCAAGTATATTGAAATACTGTCTGTCGAAGTCTGCCTTTTCTATCGTAGAAACAGGCGGTCTTTAAATTCACAAATCTGTTCATGTCTAGTATGAACGAAACTAATCAATGTATCAATTGATACTCTTTGGTAAAACTCCTTAAGTATCAAAGCGATACTTAAAGCAAAACATAAAATAAAACCAAGTATCAAACGATACTTAAAACAAACCAAGTATCAAAGCGATACTTAAAACAAAACATAAAACAAAACTAATAACCAAGTACCCGTACCGGTTACATTCCCCAAAACAAAACAAGTGTTTAAACAAACGAAACCTAATAATCATCAAAGGCGGAGTCTGAGAAACTCATGGCTTCAGTTTCCGCTAAAAACTCTTCATCATAAGTGTCACACCAGGGACAAGAGGAAACTCTAAGGAAACATTTAGACTTCAAGAAATGTAAATCACAGTAGTCACGAATACCAGTTTCGCGTTGTACATCAACCCAAGCGTGATCACAATCAGGACAGTAATCTATCCAAAGGATTTCAAAATAGTCTTCAAGTTGGATAGCATCGCGGTTCAACAACAGTCCAACAATCAGTTGTCGCAGTCTCACATTAAGCTCCACATAGTTTGACATGGTTATGGTATTCGGATGGTGATTGGTGACTAGATCAAGTTGTCGAGGGCTACGCTGTCG
>NW_003298997.1:621609-636300 GCF_000151645.1 Tuber melanosporum
AAACCTACTAAGTCACATAAAGCGATACTAAAAACAAAACATAAAACAAAACCAAGTATCAAATGATACTTAAAACAAACCAATAACCGAGTACCCGTACCGGTTACATCTATTGGTCTTGGCCACACTAACAGAGCCCTAACCCCCAGCACCATATAGCCGAGGGGGGCCCACCAGCCACGGCTAGGAGCCACAAAGGAGGCAGCACCAACACCCGAAGGTATCAGCACCAGCCACACTGTAACCGGTACGGGAACTTGGTTTGTTTTAAGTATCGTTTGATACTTGGTTTTGTTTTATGTTTTGTTTTGAGTATCGCTTTGATACTTGGTTTGTTTTAAGTATCGTTTGATACTTGGTTTTGTTTTATGTTTTGTTTTGAGTATCGCTTTGATACTTGGTTTGTTTTAAGTATCGTTTGATACTTGGTTTTGTTTTATATTTTGTTTTGAGTATCGCTTTGATACTTGGTTTGTTTTAAGTATCGTTGGATACTTGGTTTTGTTTTATGATTTGTTTTGAGTATCGCTTTGATACTTGGTTTGTTTTAAGTATCATTTGATACATGGTTTTGTTTCATGTTTTGTTTTGAGTATCGCTTTGATACTTGGTTTGTTTTAAGTATCGTTTGATACTTGGTTGTGTTTTAGGTTTTGTTTTAAGTATCGCTTTGATACTTAAAGAGTTTTACCAAAGTGTATCAATTGATACCATTGATTAGTTTCGTTTATGCTAGATATGAACAGATTTGTGTATTTAAAGACCGCCTGTTTCTACGATAGAAAAGGCAGACTTCGACAGACAGTATTTCAATATACTTGGTTGAAGGGTTACTTCTTTGTTCCCCAGTACACCCTCGAAGCCTCCTTTAGTTCTCAGCTCTCGCCTCCTCTCTGGAAGAGCAGGCCACCTGCCAACTATCGTATCTTTACCGATAACGTGATTAGTACCTTGCGAACACGTTACACACACCCTCTAACCCAGCGCAACTGAAATCCAACCGAGTTGGGAAAGAGTAAGGAGAGCCAGCCAAAGCCAGCCCCACAGGTCCGGCAACTGGCACGGACCGAACAACGGGCAAGAGGCATCCCCAACTGACACGACAAGAAGGGGGAGGACGAACGAACAGAAGCAGACAAACAGAAGTTAGGCCCTGCTTGCAATGGGTGAAGCCGCCAACCACAGACCACAACCGAACCACCCAAACGCACAGACAACGTGAGTGTCTGGCCGCCAATCGTCCCACACCACCCCAGGTAGCAATGAAAAACCTCACCAGGGGGTAAGATTTCTCAGGATCCAAGCCATCCCCACCGTAGCGAGGAGGAGACACCTGACCAAACCACAGTAAATGCCGCAAGGACAAAAACTTCAAGGAAATGGTGATAAACAATATCATAGAATTCCGACCATAGAAACATGCAGTAAGGAGGAGGGGGAGGGCTGGCGAGGCCCACTCCCCAGCGGATTGATGCGGCCGGTACAACTTGTTGATACTTGGGAAGGTCATCAGTCTGACCCAAGGGTGTTTTGTATTGCGAGAACTAAGGACTCTGTTAAAACCCAGCAAAAGACATGAGCTGGCCCAAAGAACGACACCGGTGATCCCCCCAAACACAATGTTCAATCCCCTCAATCAAACGCGAATTCTGAGAGTAGCTGATAGACAGGAAGCCATAGACATTTTACCGAAATGCGCTGGTATGTGACTGTGATGAAGTGCTCGAAGTGCCAGTATTGTGAGATAGCCAACCCAACGAAATGAGATGCAAACAGGTTATCCACCACCCAACACCTAACAGACATTAACACCAAAGACCCTAGGAACTACTGAGCGAACTCAGATATCTCCCCCAGAATCTAAGGCATCAAGGTCCATCATGAGGGCGAAAGAAATGCTTGGGGAGAAGCGACGGCAAGGACGAGGAAAAGTACTTAGAACAAAGTGTGAAGAATTTATCTTCCTCGGCCGCCTGGGCCTCCTTATATAGTATTCTTCCCACTCGTAGTCATGTGATGTAAAGTGGTCACTTGTGCGAAACCAAATCCTAACAAACAAGTGATGTGACCAAAGTGATCACATGCTCGAAACCAATGACCTCACAGCGAGGTCATGTACAAAAACTCATAAACCAATCATAACGCAATAAACAAGTCATATGACTCGACTGAGTCATATGCGCGAAACCCATGACCTCATAATGAGGTCATGTGCGAAACATAAATCATATGCGTAAGGCTTACCTATAAGGCACACTCGCAAGGCATACTCGCCAAGGGCACGTCCCATGGCTCATACTTGAGCCATGTCTGAAAGCATCACAAATCCCACAGATAACAAACTCATATAACCCGAATGAGTTATATGTGCAAAACAACAACATACCTGTGACTCATAACCATGTGTCACATAAACACCTTTTCCATGCCAAGCCACGTTCCTGACATTAGCTCACCTCCTCCTAAGCCTGAGTCCCATCAGGCCTTTTCTCCCAGTTTCAATAGTTCCAGTCCTGCCGAGCACATGGTTCTTCTCAGCTTGTGGAACTTTTCGTCTGCCATCCTCCATCTGACACTTACTGATTCTAGGGTCAGATTCACCATCTCGATCGTGTGCCGCTGAATATCGTTCAGCTGTCTTAGCTCCGCGATCGTTTTGTTATTTGCTGAAATTGTGGCCATGGCTTGGCCAAGTTGTTCTCCGAGTCCCAATATCTGCCTCTGTAGGCTCCTGATATTCGGTTCCGTGTCTGCTGAGGAGTTTTGGGCCCCTCCCTCCCTGGACCGCGTCCTCGTGGCCCATGCCTTTCTGGCATCCACCCCTTCCAACTCTTTCCTGCTTCTATCCTTCTGCAGGTAGAATCCCACAGATATTTTTTGTGCCCTGTGCATCCTGCACCCATTTCTGAAGCATTGTTGCCAATGTTTCAGGACATGGTCCGGGCGTGGGCCACGCTTTCGATATTCCCTCGGGAACCATCCCAAGCCTTCTTTGTCACCAAAGTGTGTTTGGCAACCATCATCGTACCATACCATCCATGACATGGCGTTATGCTGTGCTTGTTGTTCCCTCTCCTTAAGTTCTTCGTCGGTTGGCCCCATGAATGAGTATTTGGGGCTAGTGGGTATGGTTTGGTGGGGGCTATCGCCCCAGCCTTTGTGTTGTTGCAACTGTGCGGGAGTCTTTCCCTCGCCTTTGTCTTGGTTGAACGTGATCATCACCTGGGCCAGGCTTGCCTGGGTATCGATGGTGGAAGGTTGAGATGGCATCTTATGCGTTTTCGAAGTTGTGTGCTAAGTACCAAGTTTTATCATGTTCCGGAGAATATCCTGTCCGCTTCGCTCAGTATTGGAGGTGACCGTGGAAGAAGCGGGAATCGATTATTTCATCGAGCTCGTATTCTGGTTTTCCATCGAGTTCGATCAGAGGGCGTGGAATAAGTATTTGCGAAGGAAACTTATTGTCGTTGTGTAATTCAAGGAGTGAGATGTGGAATGTGTTGTGTATTCATATTGAGGGGGGAACGTCGAGTTTATAAGCGCGACTGCCCACTTTTTCCAGTATCTGGAATGGTCCTATTTTCTTGTTATCCAATTTCTTTGATGGTCGAGTTGTATGGATATTGCGTGGTATTAGCCATACCATATCTCCTGGTTGTATGTTCGGATCTGGTCTTCGGTACTTATCGTATTGTTCCTTCTGTCGTTGTTGTGCTTGACTCATTTCCTATTGCAATGTTTCATGTAGTTTCCCCATATCTATTTTGTCTGGTATCACATCATTAATCATATGATATGTGGTCTCACTTTGTGGATGTTGTCCGTAATTTGTGAAGAAAGGTGTCGTGCCACTTATTTCTTGCTTTCCATTGCTGTATGCGAATTTGGCCATAGATATCAGCTTGTACCAATCATCTTGTTGATAATTGATGTAAGCCCTTAAATATTGTTCCAGTATCGTATTTACCCATTCCATTTGTCTATCTGTTTGTAGGTGGAACGCTGTGCTCATTCTGTTTTGTATTCCCATTTCTCTGGTTACTTTCTTCCATAGTCCCGATGTGAATAGTGTTCCTCGATCGGAAATGATATGCTTTGGGAGGCTGTTAAGTCGAAAGACCTCTCTGGAGAATATTTGCATAAAATCCCTCCTGTTGATATCTTTTCTGACTGGAATGAAATGACTCATTTTGGTCAGACGATCCACCACGACCAGGATGCTATCGCAATTTTCTGATGCTGGTAGGTCCGTGATGAAATCCATAGTGAAATATTTCCCATTGGTGTTGTGGAACTTTGTTTGATTTTAGTAACCTATATAGTGCATGTTTAGCCATTTTGGTCCTTTGGCATATGTCACAGTTTTTGACATATTGTTTGACATCGTCGCACAGTGCTGGCCAATAGAATGACCTCGTGATGAACTCCTTGGTTTTAGCCGTTCCTCCGGGTCCTGCCATTCAGATATCATAGTGTTGTCGTATGATGTCTGTCCTTATCCCCTCATCTTCCGGGATCCATTGTTTTCTATCCTACCTCATATTTTCGTCCTTCCATTGGCATCAACCCAGAGCAATTCCTTTCATCTCCTTTTTCCCTTTCTCCAAGGCTTCTCTTATTGCCTGAATTGTTTTGTCTTTCTCGCTTGGGTTCTCAATTCCTCTTTCCTCCATTGATGTGAATTTGATAACCTCCATTGCCTCGAAGTAGGTTTTTGGTAATAGTGTTCATATTATTTGTTTGATTCTTTCGTCTTCTTGCGTTTGTGGTTTGTCGCTGGCAATCCTTGTGAGAGCATCTGGCTTTCCACTCTCTTTGCCTGGCTGGTATTCGATTTTAAAGTTGTATTTGCTGAGGTATTCCATTTATCTTATCTGGCGGTCGTTCAGTTCTTTCGTAGTCATGAACGGGACCAGGTTCTTGTGGTCGGTTAGAACTCGGACTGGATGGTCGTTGTTCAAAACATATCTCTTCCATTCTTTTAATGCTTGAACAATCGCTAATAGTTCTTTGTTTGCAACATCGTAGTTGTACTCTGCGGAGGTCATTGTCTTGCATTGGTCAGACACTGGCCTCCATTTTCCATCATCACATTGTTGCGATAGTATGCCCGAGCATACATATTTTGAGGTATGCGTTTCGATCATTGTCCTTCGGTTTGGGTTGAAATGAACCAGCATGGATGCCGATGTTAAATACATCCATATTGCATCATATGCTTTTTGTTCGTTTTCTCCCCATTCCCATTTCTTGTTTTTCTTGGTTTGGTTATAGAGTGGTTTCGCAAGCCTGTTAAATCCCTCTATGAATCTTCCATAAAAGTCGCAGAATCCCATGAAGCATTGAACATCTGTCTTGTTGTTTGGTTTGGCCCAATCCCATATGGCTGCTGTTTGGACAGGGTCGACCTTGACTCCACTTCGATTGATGATAAATCTGAGGTATTCTGTTTCTTCCTTATGGAATTCGCATTTTGTTGGTTTGATCTTCATTCCTGATCCTTGTATTGTGGCCATGATATTGCTGATATCCTTTTGGTGTTATTGTATATTTTCTGAGTATATGAGTACATCGTCCAAGTGTGCGATGCAACATATGTCGAGGTACTTATTAAGTACTTTGTTGATCTATCTCTGGAATGAAGCCGGTGTGTTGGTTAGCCTGAAGGGCATAACCAAGTATTCGAACATTCTGTATCTTGAGGCAAATATAGTCTTCCATTCGTCTCCTGCCTTGATGCGTATATTGTGCTATGCATCCTTGATGTCGAGTTTGGTGAAGTATTGTGCTGACCGCAGTCTGTCCAGTGCTTCTCCAATCAAGGATAGTGGATATCAGTCTTTCTTGGTAACCGAATTGAGGGCTCTGTAGTCCACGCAGAGTCTCATTTTCCCATCTTTCTTTTTGACGAATAGTATTGGGGATCCTCCTGACGCGAAAGAGTCCCTAATCCATCCTCGCTTTAAGTTTTGCTCGATGTACTTCGTAAGTTCTTCGAGCTCTGCTTCTCCTAGTGGGTATAGCTTCTTGTAGGGAATCTCATTTGTCTTTCCCGTTTTTTCATCTTTGTCCAGCTGAATTTCGTGATCGATTCCTGGTCTTCGAGGTGGTAGCTCCATAGCTTCCTCTTCTTGGAATAGATTCGTGAATTGGTGATATTCTTTTTGAACCAATTCTTTCTATCCCTTTTTGCTTTGGTATTTCTTGTCCTGGATTGCTAGCTCTATGCTGATGTTGATTTTTGCTAGAAATGCTTTTTCGTCTTCGCATGTCCATTTGAGAATTCCTGTTGTATCTCCTCTTTGATAGTACAGTCTAAAGGCTTGTGCTGTGATCTCTTTGATCTCAATTCTTTTTGTTGTATCGAGCTGATTTTGGTCTGTACTTCTAAATCCCTTGCTTCCTCTTGTGGTTTCTTCCAGTTGATCTACTTCATGCAGATCTTCTTTGTTGATTTTTTCGATTATCAACTCTGCGATTCAATCGCCTTTCTGGACCTGGTAGTCCTCTTGAGCTAGGTTGGCCAGTACCACTTTGATTTCACCTGTATAGTCGACGTCGATCACCCCTGCCATGGTCATGAGCCGATTTTTAACTGCTAGACCACTGCGGAGTGCTATTTGTCCATAGGTGCCTTCTGGAAGTCCAATGGCTATTCCCGTCGCTATCATTGCCTGCCCGTTGGCAGGTATCTCGATTCCTTCATTGGCATATAGGTCGTGTTCTGCCGCCCCTTTGGAACCCTTGATAGGTACTCTTGCCTCTTGGTCTAGCCTTTGTATCCAGACTCTCTTATCTTGCCGCATCTCAGCGAACTTTGCATACAAAGTTTCTTCTTCTACTTCTCATATCGTTGTTGAGTAGACCAGAGGCGAACTGTTGAAACATCGTGTCGCACATCGTTCGCCTGTAAAGGTCATCTTGTTCTCATTCCAATCGATCGTCGGATTATGCTTTCATAACCATAGCATCCCTAGGACTATCTCATGGTTTTCTAAATCTGCTACTTAAAAGGTTGCCATTTCCCTATGGCTGTCAATGTCCATATGTACTGTCGCCATATGGGTTATAGGACCCATAGCGCTTCGCATTCCATCTACTAAGTAGACTTGTCTCGCTTTCTTCGCTTGTTTGGTGTGGAGGCCATATTTGTCGCATATTTATTGGTCAATGAAGTCTTCGGTGGCCCCCGTGTCGAGCATTGCATATATTGTTATTTCTTCATTTTCTTCGTTATATATCTTTGTTTTGATCATCATATGATCTCCATCTTCTTCTCCTCTTTGCATGTGTAGTGCTGTGTAGTAGTTCGCTAACTTGATGGGTTTTCCAGGTCCACATCTTGGGTCTCCCAGACCACCGTTTACTGGGGACCCTCATCATTTTCCGCCGGTGAATCCTCTGCTATCGTTTCGCAGATGTTGCTTCTTTTTTGATTTTGGAAACGATAATTTCCAGCAGCTCTGTTTTCTTGGTATCGGTTGTCGGGTCGGCTTCTGCATGCCTGTATCCAATGTCCTGCTTTTCTGCACCTCAGCCAGAGTTTTCCGTTCATTCTTCTGGCGTATTCTTCCTTAGACAGGTTTAGAGCAGGTCCTGCTCTTGATTTGTCTAACTCCATTGGCTCGCCTGGTGGTAATGCTCGACTTTCTCCTTGAGTTGCTTGTGGTTTGAAGGTCCTGTCCACATTCCTGGATGATTGGACCACCCTGTGAGCTATAGTGTTTTCCGAGTTGCTTCGAAGCATGTTTAATTTGCTTTCTTTATCGATTGCCCATCTTGCAAATCATTTGGCTGTCGTATAGCGCAGGTCGGAGATTCCCCATGCCTCTCGGAGTCTCTCGCTGCAGTTTCTTAGGAGGATGATGTAGAGAGTAGCATCATCAAACTCGGCCTCGTATTCCAATAGTCAGCATTCATTCCAGTATGCTGAGAATGTTTGTTTTCCTTGTTGGGGTTTTTCCAGCTTTTGTCTTGCTGTTTCTTTGGCGTTGGGATCTGTGAATTGTTCGAAGAGTGTTGCCTTGAACTCTTCGTATGTGACCCATTCCCTCTGCTTCCTTCCATCTTGGATAGGTATGATCCATTGTCCTGCAAGTCTCCTGAGTAGAGATTCCACGTATGGAATCTTGATCTCGTCAAGGTGATCTCCATATCCCTTGATGGCAAAATATCCTTTACATTGCGCTAAGAATATTCATAGCTTGTCTTCAGCTCCTTCGTATATGTCGGGCTCCTTTGCTTTCAGTCTTTGGACATTTCCTTCACCTTTATTTCGTGTGGCTGCGAGAAATGCCTGAAACTGATTTTCAGTCATTCCAAGTATGCTGGTTCCTGGTGCAGGAGCGGCTGGGGCCGGTGGCCCAGGTACTGCTAATCCCGACATTCTCTCGGGTCGTGAAGTTCCTGCAGGAGAGCTATCGACTGGTGATCTTTTCTCTGTGGTTACTGGGCTTGCTGTTCTCGAGTGTTCTGCTGAGACGTGATCTAAGGTGTCACTGAATCCTCCTAGGTTAAGGTTTTGATTATTGATATTGATATCTCCTTCCCTATCTGGATTGAAGGATGCCATCTTGTATAGTTTGGCGTCGCACTTACGTGACACTTTGTAATGTAATGATCCCTCTCTGGACAGTTAGTTCTTGGCGACGGGGAATGATACTTCTTTTTCTGTCTTCTTCTTTCTTTGTCTTACGATAGCTCTAGGCCTCTGCCTATGTTACCGATAGTACAAGACCTTTGTCTTGTATCGGGAACACCTATCGTAAGCTTTCTCTAAGTCGCCTTCGTGAAGGACCTTTCTTGGCGTAACAATAACAGTACAATAAAGATAAAGATCGTAAAGATATTTTATATTTGTTAAAGTAATAAGTAGGAAAAGTACTTGGAAGTCAATCTAATTTTATTTAAACTCGTACCGCCAATACTGGCATACGACGAGTTCCAGGGCCGATCCCCCAGGTTGTCGCATCCCATATACCACTAAATACAAACTAACTAAACCTCCAGCCCCACACCTCAAACATGCCCGCGCCATACCCTAACGCGAACACTAAGTACAAAAACCATCATCGGTAAAGAAAATCCTCCTCAGCCCCGCCTGCCCGCCAGGCAAGTTACCTATACAAAATACAAAGGTTCCACTACCACTACCTGAATGTGACCCCGCGATAACCCCCTCCACAGTAGAAACAATCCCGAATTCCCCCACTCAATGATCTCGGGATATTCCCGCCAACCGCCTGGCACCTTCCCCCAATTCCAAGCAAAAGAAACACCCAAAACCCAACCGCGTAAACCTAAAAGGAAAGCCAACTTACAGGGTGAAGGCTCCCTAACCGAGGGGGTACAAACTGTGGTAGAGAATCCGGGGTGCACCACACTGGCAGTGCCGTCCAAAAACCTCGACGGAAGCAGCCAGAACAATATAGTCTCCAAGCCGCCGGCACTTGGCCGAACATGCCCAGGTATTCAACTCCTCCTCTAACTCCTCCGCTCGCTCCGCAGGCGGCGAACCCACTACAGACTTTGTAGCAGCCGGTTCGCGTTAGCGAGCCGGCGGAGGCGCTGACCCTTCCGAGTCGGGAACAAGTGGCACAGGTGAGGTCTGATCTTGCTTGACCCAGTGCTTCTTGTTTCTCTTTCTCTTCCCACCCCTGCGCACAGGTCTACCAACAGGAGTGGACGGGCCACCCTCATTACCACCCACCACCACAGGAGGGACGCCACTAGAGGCACTTTCCTGACCAGCCACAGGCTCAGCCACAGAGGACTCAGGCACCTGCCCCCCCAAAGGGGGTGATTCCACCGTAGCTGGTGTTACCACACCAGGATCCACCCTACCCACACTAGGACTAAGTACCTCCTCCAATCCTGATGAATCAGGAACAGGACCACCCATACCACCAGCCACAATCATAGCTGCAGGGGGGGCAGGGATAACTGCCAGCGCAAAATTCTCCCGAGGGAGCTCCTCCGCTTGACCCTGAGAACTCTCAAGGTCTAGCCCACCCCCCCAACTGAGACCACCGTAGTAACCGAAGCGACCGAGAGGACAGGCGAGGAGGGAATCACCGTAGGAGCTTCTGCTACCAAAATCATGACCGAACCACAAACAGTAATGTGTTCAGAGGCCAGGGCAACTGAAAAGGTAGATATCTCATTTTCAGAGCAATGAAAGCGCGGAGACAGGATAGAGATATGATGCCGAAGGCGAGAGACTTCGGCCTCCAGGCTGAAGTTCTTCTCAACGGCACGAGACAGAACCAGCGATGAACGTAAAGCAGACGTGGCAGAAGGGACAGAGGCTAGCTTAGCCATTGCGACCGTGAGGAGGCGACGTAAACGAACAAATGTAAAGATAGGTAGAAGGAAGAAAGAACTTCCAGCAATCGTAGGGAAGGGATTAACAATGATGCCCCCGAAAGGTAATCGAAGTTAAAGACTTGAAGCCTATTGTGAGATAGAAATCAAGGGCTCTGATTGGACCGACACTGAACCTTCACATTCCGACACGGGGTGAAAGAAGGAGGAAAAGTACTGAGAATAAAGCTTGAATAACCTATCTTTCTCAGCCACCTCGGCCTCCTTATATAGTATTCTTTCCACTTGTAGTCATGTGACCTAAAGTTGTCACATGTGCGAAACCAAATCATAACAAACTAGTCATGTGACCAAAGTGATGACATGCTCGAAACCCATGACCTCATAGTGAGGTCATGTACAAAAACTCATAAACCAATCATAACGCAATAAACAAGTCATATAACTCCACTGAGTCATATGCGCGAAACCCATGACCTCATAATGAGGTCATGTGTGAAACATAAATCCTATGCACAAGGCTTACCCGTAAGGCATACTCGCAAGGCATACTCGTAATGTACACTCGCCAAGCACACATCCCATGACTCATACTTGATCCATGTGTGAAAGCATCACAAATCTCACACATAACAAACTCATATAACCCGAATAAGTTATATGTGCAAAACAACAACATACCTGTGACTCATAACCATGTATCACGTGAAAACCTTTTCCATGCCAAGCCACATTCGTGACACCATCCTGCATTATCTTTCGATTGTGTCTTCCAGTGTAGCACAGAGCAGTACCACCAGCACCTAATCCTATTGCAAACCCTTTCTCATCGGTATTCTAAATATTTTCTGGAAGGATATAATATCTGCTCTTCAACATATAAAATCTTTCAAGATGCCCCTTTAGAATAGACACATTTGTAGCTAGTGTCTCCTGCTTGTCGATACACTTGACAACATGAGTTTGAATACCTCAGTGTCTGTGAACAAACCGGCCAACCCACCCCTTTCCAATCTCAGCAACTCTTCCTTTGCCTTTCTATATTTCATCCACTATTTATAGAACGTGTCTTTGGTGGATGGGAATACCACAATCATCATAATCTTCAATCCTGTGGACAATGATTTTCTCCTCCAAGTGAGTAAGAAGTTGCTGGTTTTCATGAAATGCTTTCCAAGGAGTTGTGCGACCTTTGAGACGATTCTGAAGTATGGTATTAGAAACACCATATAATTCAGTCAAGTAACGTATGGAGAGAGCTGTATCATTCTCTTTAGCATCGATAGCTGCCTGAAGGCAATGCTCCAGATCAGGCTTATTGTTTGGCATTGATATTATAAAATCTTTTTGTAAAATTCAATGTTGAATGTCGTTAGTAGTATGTTAAGATTCACAGAGTCTAAAGAGAAAAAAATACCAAATCTTTAAAACTCTTGCTCAGCCTCAGATCTTACCCTACTCTTTTATAAATTATAGGCCTCAGGGTCTATCACCTATATTATAACCTGGAGAAATATTGGATATTTTGCAGCAGCTATTCTTCTTCTTCATCACAATTTGTTACAAAATCATGATATCTCACTTGCTCTATTTACAAATAATACAATGAAGCAAACACTTCAATATTTAGAATGCTAGTTTGATACCCTGAAGGCAATCTGGAAATTAAATTAGAAGCAGATCTGATCATTTTTACATACACAAATCAAATATTTGTCAAAAGAAACTGTCATGATAGTTTGACCCATTACTGGGGGGTGACCTATTGCTGGGTGAAATACGTTATATGTGTAGTACTATGATACTTGCTTTATATTAATAATATGAAACGAATCGGAAAAAATTTAATTAGTGTCCCTTATCCCACAGATATCGCTAGCGTGGAACCTCTCGCTATGAAGTACCGGTAACGGGATTGTCAACAGATATCTCTGTTAGAATATTGCCCATGAGCTTCAATTTCAATTTCATACTTTCTATTGGTTTCCTATAAGATCTTCACGATCTTTCCTTTATACCTTACTTGATGTCTGAAACTGTTATTACCCTGTTGTCTCTGCACTGTTTCCTCTCTATCTCCTTGCAGTGAAAATTTTCTCTCTTGTTTCTTTCTTGTTCCAGTGGGACAAGATTTTTGTCCCCCTTACCGGAGATGAAAATTTTCATCCACACAGGCACCATATTGGATGTCGATCATCTTGTGTTAAAAGGGCCTTATTATCTACTTAGAAATGATATGTGAATTCTGACCTTTCAATTGTGTGCCTAAGAAAACTCTTGCTGGATTTTATCTATCATTCCTACCTATACTTTTCTCTCTTCACGTTACCAAACGCTTTATTTTACTTCAATCTCCACGTCAGACCACAACAGCTCTAGTTTGGCAGGTCAACAGGATTGCGAATATCGGCCAATCGGATTCCACACTTACCATCACACGTGGTATAACATAAGTAGCAATACCGTCCGGGCACTTGATAGGTACAGACAGGTGAAGTATCATGGAAACCTTGGCGCCAAGGCATACCCCTACTATGACTTGTCGAGTGCGCACTAGACTAAGGCTGAGGCTGGGCTAGTTAATAAGGTACGGCAAGCGCCCAACACCAGCACCAATTTCATCAACCCCTAACTGACAGACTGGTATCTAAATCTCGGATGCATACCAACTAGTCCCAGTGATTGGAGTGATAGAGGCAACCAAAGTTCAATTGCGCACTGATAGACGATTCCGGGGGGCAAAACACTGTCAGTGATGGATCTAGCCGGAAGAAGGCATGTCAAAGTCGACATTGCGGACAATTCACGCCAAACGCCACTATTTTGGGCAGCGGAGGGGGGACATGAGGAAGCTGTCAAGTTGTTATTGGAGCGAAAGGATGTCAGCCCTGACGGACAAGACAGAATGGGCCGAACACCGCTCTGGATTGCCAGCCGCAATGGACATGGGGAAATCGTGAGACTGCTCCTGCAAAGGGAAGAGGTGGACCCCAACAGGCCGGATACGCAAACCCAGAGGCCACTATTGATGGCTGTCGACTATGGGCACTTGGGAGTGGTAAAGCTACTACTAGAACGGGGAGATGTCGACCCCAACATGGCAACCCACGGCGGCGTAACACCACTCCTACTCACTGGCGTCTACGGCAATGCGGCAATTACGGAGCTGCTGCTAAACCGGAAAGATATCAACCCCAATATATCAACAACCGACGGGCAAACACCTCTCTCTACGGCCATTGGCTGCTGGAGGGAGGGAATAGTGAAATTACTCTTGGAAAGGGTAGATGTTAACCCTAACTTCCCATGCCACGATGGCTACACACCGCTCACCCTTTCTGCCTATGGAGGGCATGAGGGAATCGTCAGGTTACTGTTGGCACGGGAAGATATCGACCCGAACATGCCAGGTGCAGATGGTAGAACGCCGCTCGATTACGCTACCCACAGTGGGGACAAGGGGATTGTGAATTTGTTGCTGGAAGGGAAGCATCGGGAAACGGTGCGATACCGCAAGGCAACAAGGCCACAGCCACCAACCCCACCCAACCCCGGGGGCCATAATTACTTTCATTACCACTGCCCGGCGGGCGTCGGCTCTTCGGATCACACTGAGGACCATTCACACTTCTAAAGCTATACCCCCCCTTCTGGGCCTTGTTCCACCTTCTGGAGTTTCCGATACTGCCTTGCCGATGTCTCGGTCTTTTTTTTTTTTCATTCCGGATCGGGCCGGAAGGTTCCAACAGCTGGGACAACAAATTTGTCATTCATCCATCCTAGGGGATTTGCTACGATATTAGTCTATTCGGGGGAGGATTTTCTGAGGTTTTGGTCCAAGGGCATGGGAGTGCAAGTGCTGTTAGTTCCTAATGCCGTTATGGGGCTTGTCACTTTGATACCTTAGCAGCACGAGGTATAGGTTATAAGTCATCACGATAATTAAAAAACATTCATCCCCATCTTTTCTTCTCACAAGGCTCCTGTCATTTTCGAAGAGCCTTTTTGCAAATGTTTCTTCCCTCCGTATTTATGGTGTTTCTAGGCATTCCTCCTTACCTCGTTTCCTGTGTTTCCGGTTATCCGAAAGCCCGACCTGAGCGTGATATCGTCTGTATTCATCACGAGGTTTACCCCTTTCTCATGTCAGATCGCTCTCATATCATGGTGTATAACCCTGATTACTTTATCATAAACATAAAAATGTCTTTTTAGATATGATATGTGTATCATACTACAGTCTCATTGCAGATATGGCGGGAACACTCGATCATTTTCTCCCCTTCTCTTTTCTTGCATTTGAATTTATCACTTTTTCCCCGGCTTTTGGACACCTATTCGGGCCAAGAATAAGAGAACCAGTCGTGT
>NW_003298997.1:636419-639401 GCF_000151645.1 Tuber melanosporum
TGACCCGTACCGTTTCGCACCCTAATCTAGTAATTGGCCTGTAAAAGCAAGTTAGACCATCAGCCCTACTCACGCAAATCCGGCAAAATAATAATAATCAGGGCCTGTTCGGCAGAGAGTGATATAAAAATACAATAGTATTTCAGGGAAATGTGCCACAAGCCAAAACAAGCGCGATATCTTAATATGATAAGATAAGAGCGGAGCTCAGCTGACCTCTCCTACGCCCAACCTATACATACTATTTCCGAGTATCACACCAATTCTGTACTTGCAACCCTGAAAATCAAAACTTTCAACCTCTATGAGTAGTCAACTGATTGTGTTTCTCGAGAAGGAAAAGGTGCATGCTTACAATCCACAACTTGCATTATTGCCAAGGAAACACTTAACCCATGTCATGAGAATGCCTTACAGTATAATGCACCGAAGAAATTCTAGTGACTTAAAAAAATGACTACTACAGCAGCATTCGCAAAGCTCTCGTACACCTCCTTGTACCTCAACAACAGTACCAATTAACAAGAGAATTCGAAACGCTTTTTAGTTAACTGTCCTCAGATAAGCCTATAGGTGTACCGTGAATCTCCACCACAGCCAGTCCTGCCGACTAATGGGAGTAAGAGGGTTGGAAAAGCTCTTCCGGTGCCTGTAGTACCCGGAAGTGTAAGGTACGAGAACTTTGCGGATGCGGATGTACAGTATACCGGTAGCACAGCGCAACTTCCCACAAAAGCTGGGGTTTAGCTGTATTCATTTTAACCCCCCCCCTTTGAGGCCGTAACTTGCCCTGCATGCGGTCAATTGTGGGAGGGTAGTTTTGTGGTAAATGGCCATCCCAACCACCTAATCCAATAATTTTAACACTGGACAATTCTCATATCACGGGGAACCCCGAGTCAGTTTTCTAAAATACTGGTGAGGGGGTTTTCTCTGGTTTTGTGGCTTCGTTGTTGAACCCGTGTCTGATAGGGTACAGTATTAGTACTATGATAGTACTCGTACAGTATTTGAGCGGGTAGAATTTCCTGTTTAGGTATGATTTGATGATTTAGGTATGATTTGATGAATGGCTCGGCATCTACCTTTTCCCTCTATCCCATAAGCTGTCGAGACATTTAGTCCATTTTAAAATGTGCAACCCTAACCAGTTTGGGGAATCGGGAGTAAATATATGCGGAATCAGCCGCCTCAATCATGCCCATACTGAGCAGTACGGATTTTGCTGTATTCTGAGCACTACATCTCATTCTCACAACATGGTTTTTCCTATCACGATTGCCAAAATCGGTTAGGGTTCCACATTTTAAAACGGACTGAATGTCTCGACAGCTGATGGGGTAGTTATTGTTCCTCTCGTTACATAGACAACCTGTCTAATGGCTAGGAAATGAGTGGCAGCGGAAAGGCGAATAACACATTGTTGTTTGGTGTTCGTGCACGATGTAGGAAAAAATGGAGGAAAAACAATGATCGTTTCTTTGGAGGTCCGTGGTCTGCTCTAAATACTGGAATCCATCATCTGCCAAGATGATCTAGCATACTCAACTACTCAGGTCCATGCCCTATCATATACTAGCTAGTCTCTTCTACAGATTCTTTCATTCAACCACACTTCTTACCAAGCCTGCTATGAGAATTACATCTAGTCCATCACTCCACCTAATGTCCCATAGCATATACATATATGGTAAAACCCTTGAACCTTTCTTCAAACACAATATAGAGTAATTTTATAACATAAGCATAAACACAAATACAAAAGAGATTGAGTAGAGATTTATATAATACAATAGTACTAATTAGATAATGATAACATCTTGGAAAATCCTTGATGTTTTCCATGTTCCAGACCTTTGGTCAATCCATCCGCAATCAGATCCTCAGTTCTAAGATAAGAGATATCAACCTCTCCTTCTCTAACAAGTTCTCTCAACCAAAAATACTTAACACCTACATGACACGTTGAGGCCTTAAACTCACCATTCATTAGACTGGCTATACAAGCCTGATTATCATTAAAAACCATTAAAACAGATATCTCATCATCAATATTTTTGCTATAAAGCTCTCCCTGTACCTTCTGTAACCAAATTCCTTGCTCCACTACCCATGCCATAGCATTGAACTCTGCGTCGGCAGTTGACTTGGCTACTATTCTTTGACGTTGGGATTTCCAGTGTACAATAGCTGCATAGGGATCAAGGATCACAAAACCACTAGTAGACTTCATCCCATCTACATCACCAGCGAAATCCGCATCAGCGTAAACTGACATTTGATAGAATGAATCACCTTTTTTTGTATTACAGCTGCCTTTAGTGTTTTGTTTCCCAAGACAGAGACAATAATCTTGCTTTTTGTTGTAAATACCGGAGTATCCATTTCACTACGGTCCAATGAATATTTGAGGAGTCGGAAGAGAAACGGCCAACAAGTCTGGTCGAGAATGCTATGTCCAGACATGTTGTTATTGCTGTGTATAGAATACTACCTACAGCTTCCTGATATAGTTTTTTGTCAACTGTGGCTTCATCTTCAGTTCTGTTATGAAGTTTGACTTTTGCATCTGTTGGGGTTGCACAACCTTTACAGTTCTCCATCCGAAATTTACCTAAGAGTTTCTGCAAGTATGCTCTTTGACTGAGGTAGATTTGCTTCTGCTGACGGTCACACTCCACCAGCATACTTAGAAAAAACTTAACATCACCTAAGTTCTTAATCTTAAACCTCTGCTGGATGGACAACCTCATTGACTCCACCTCTCTTCCAGTTCCCACTAACAGAATGTTATCGACCCAAGCAATAATTGTTGTACCCGAATCACAGGTATAAATTCCTGCATCAGATTTGGACCTTTACATCTCCATCTTATTGACAAAGTATGACTCTAAGGTATTGTACCAGTTACACCCTGACTGTTATAGTCCATATAAACTGCATCTGGTCAAACCTTTTGGCTAGCCCGAACCTCCGACGCTG
>NW_003298997.1:639551-643955 GCF_000151645.1 Tuber melanosporum
CGGAACGGCCTCGCTATACCCCTGCCTCTAGAGCAGGGCTAATGTCAATATCCTCCTTAAGCTCACTTTTAAGGTAGACTGTAACAATGTCCAATTGGATAATATTTTTATTTTCTGCAGTGGCTTTTGAGAGTACTGTCTGAATTGCAGCAAAAGAAATAGTAGGGCTGTATGTATAATTATAGTTGACACTAGGTTTTTGTCGAAATCCATGAGCTACAAGTCTAGCCTTATCTCATACAACTATCCCATCTTCTCCAAGCTTTCCTTGAAGTACCATGCATAATGTGATGGACGGTATAGCATGAGATGATTCCATTACTGGTAAAACAGTCCAAGTACCATGACTCTCGAAGGGACTCCAATTCTGAATTTATCGCTTCAATGCAATGCAGGTGGTCTGTTCTTTCTAGCACTGCCTTAATCGAGCTAGGTCCATCAGTGACCATCCAAGTAATATGTATGCCCACCTTAGCTGCTTCTTCACTTGATATTCTTGCCTCCTCTTCTACTTCTTCTAAGACTTTTTGTTCCGAAGTTTACAACTCCTCTTGCTGTTGCTGGCTTCTTTTTCTGCGTCTCCCCTCTTGAACATTCCGGTAAGGGTCCAAATTGGATTGAATCTCTCGAATAAAGCTATTTTCCAGTGTTTCTTCAATTGCTACTGGTGGTATATTTTGAACAGAAACAGAAGGGATAGAGGGGGTAGGAGGTGTGGGAGCAGATTCGAATACAGAGTCATCAGAGTTGTCGTCAAAAGAAAGAATAATCTGTTGGTTCTGGGGTTGATAATATAACGTATCTTCATGGGAGATGACATCATGTGAGATGACTAGCTGCTTGGTTTGGAGGTTGTAAAGATGATATTGTTTTGTAGTCAATGTATAGTCAACAAAAATGAGCTTTTGAGCTCTTGGGCTCTACCTTTTGTCCTCTCTTCTGCCTGGATGGACAAATATATAAGTAGTACATCCCCATATGTGTAAGTGGTGTAAGCTAGGCTTCTTTCCAAACCAAAGCTCGTAAGGTGTTGTGTCAGCTTCCCTTGTTCCTTTGGTTGCTGATAGATTCTTTAAATAGACAATTGTTTGTATAGCCTCAGCCCAGTATATCTTCGGTGCACCTGCATGCTGGATAAGGGTGTTTGCTCTTCCCACAATTACACAATTGCTGTTTTCGCATACACAGTCATCCTGGGGAGTATAGGGTGCAGTAACCTGAGCCTAAATGCCGTTCTTTCTAAGTTGAGCTTGGAACACTTCTCCAACAAACTCTCCACCCCCATCCATCCAAATTGCCTTGATTTTGTACCCCTTCCAAGCTATACCATGCAAGTTCTCTACTTGAGCCTTATAGTCAAGAAAACATTTTAAAGCCTCGCTCTTGTACTTTAAAAAATAAACCGCTATAAACTTGGTATAGTCGTCTACCAGGAGCATAAAATAAAGGCAACCACCAAGAGATCTGTGCTTCATGGGACCACAAAGAGCAGAGTGAATGAGCTCTAATAGATTGGTGGTTCGCTGTTTGGCTAGCTTAAATGGTATTAGGGTCATTTTTCCCATTAGACATGCTGAATAACGATTCTGACTACTATTTGTATGGAGTGTTGGCATTCCCTACACTATTCCATTACAACTCATCTTCAGAACTGCTTGTATATGGAGGTATCCCAACCGCTGGTGCCAGAGATTTGTCAAGGAAGGATCCAAATTTGAAGCCAGATATCCAGCTTCTAGAGAATTGACCTTGGTAACTAAGGTGTAATGACGATCAACTTTCTCTGCAACTGCAACTAAAACTCCATCTCGATAGATCTCAGCCTTCTTCTCACAAAAAGATATGTGACATCCTTTTTGCATTAGCTGGCTCACAGAAACTAGGCTGGTATCACCTGCCTCAGGCATATGAAGAACTTCAATAAGTAGTACAGTCGTGCTTCCAGTTGCCGGAGTCCAGATTTTAATCCTTACTGAGCTAATTCCAGTAGCGGAAACTAGCTCTCCTGTCGCGGTTCTCATCAGTCTCCTATTTTTTGGAAGTGGTACATAGGTGGACTCGAGAAATGCCTCGTGAGATCAGGTCATGTGATTCGTACACCCCGAATCTAGTACTCATACTTCATCCTCCATTACCTCCTCTACATTCAACAGTCTATTTGCAGAGACTCCTTCCTCATTCATTTCTTCCGCTTTTCCTGTGGAGTTAACCCTTGCCTCATCCTTCGTCTCTGCAGACAGCCAGACCTGCTCCTCTATCATACCAACCCTTTTATCCCTTCCAAAGATCCTTTGTCCTCCTCCTAACTGATTTCTCCTGTTTTCATCTCTACCTCCATCTTGACCTCTCAAGTGTCAATCACTCTTGTGACCTTTCTTGCCACAATGGTGATAATTGCCTGCAAAGTGAGAGTTGTTGGATGCTTCTTTCCAATTTGGTAATTTACGTCGTTGTATTGACTTTTGGTACTGGTTTTGCTGCTGCGACATAGATTCAGTAGTCCCAGTTTTTTTAAAGAGAGCCTGTCCAGGAGTCATTGAACTTTCTCTGCGGAGTTCCACTTTATATGCTGTTACAAGGGTCTTCAGCCTATCATATCCAGCCAGCGAAGTCAGAGATGGTAACAATCCTTTAACCACTATTGCCTAAGTTTTCCACTTTGGACTCTTGGAAAGGTCTTTAAATATGTGGAAAATCAACTGCGCATGTGTGGGCATCTGGTCACATATGGCCAGCTTATCACGAAGTTCTCGAATCTTATTCAGATAATCCAATACAGTTCCTTCGTATTCCAGGCGGCAGTCGTAGAGTTGGCATTGAAGATGATTGGCATCAGAAGTTGTAGCGGTTTCGTATTTGGAATTGACATCCTACCAGATCTTCGCTGGGGAAAACCAAATAGGATTATAGTAGCCTATAGTGATTGCATCTGTCATCGCTAAATAAAGAGTTCCAATGGCCTTTTGCATCCTTCTTCTCTACATCTGGTATCAATCAAGTCTCTTTTCATACTCTGCACCACTTGTATCCTGTGGACTTGGAATTGGTCTTAGTAAGATAGATTCCTCGTCCATTGTAACAGGTACGGGTACTCAGTTATTGGTTTTGTTTTATGTTTTGTTTTAAGTATCGCTTTGATATTTGGTTTGTTTTAAGTATCGTTTGATACTTGGTTTTGTTTTATGTTTTGTTTGAAATGTCGTTTTGATACTTATGTAGTTTCACCAAAGTGTATCGGTTGATACCTTTGATATAACCTGTTCGCAGGGTGCTAATCACGTTATCGGTAATAGATATGATAGTTGGCAGATGGCCTGCTCTTCCAGAGAGGAGGCGAGAGCTGAGAACTAAAGGAGGCTTCGAGGGTGTACCGAGGAACAAAGAAGTAACCGTTCAACCAAGTATATTGAAATACTGTCTGTCGAAATCTGCCTCTTCTATCGTAGAAACAGGCAGTCTTTAAATACACAAATCTGTTCATGTCTAGCATGAACGAAACTAATCAAAGGTATCAATTGATACACTTTGGTGAAACTAAATAAGTATCAAAGCGATACTTAAAACATAAAACAAAACTAAGTATCAAACGATACTTAAAACAAACCAAGTATCAAAGCGATACTTAAAACAAAACGTAAAACAAAACCAAGTATCAAATGATACTTAAAACAAACCAAGTATCAAAGCAATACTTAAAACAAAACATAAAACAAAACCAATAACCGAGTACCTGTACCGGTTACATTTGATTAGTTTCATTCATGCTAGACATGAACAGATTTGTGTATTTAAAGACTCCCTGTTTCTACAATAGAAAAGGCAGACTTCGACAGACAGTATTTCAATATACTTGGTTGAACAGTTACTTCCTTGTTCCTCAGTACACCCTCGAAGTCTCCTTTAGTTTCCAGCTCTCGCCTCTTCTCTGGAAGAGCTGGCCATCTGCCAACTCTCGTATCTATTACTGATAACATGATTAGCATCTTGTGAACACATTACATCCATGGTCAAATGCACAAACCTTCTCGTTGGCGAAGGTCTGTCATGCGCATAACCCACATATGATAGTTTGTACCGTCGAGCTTGGCGAAGCTCATACCTGCAAGCGAGGATGAACTCTCTTGTTCATTCATCCTGTCGAATAAAGGAGGATCAGTAGAAAAGACATTTTACTTCCTCAGAGAACAGGTTGACCAGAAAAGGGTTCTTGTAGAAGGAGTAAATTTAATGATCTGCAGCGTTTCAGAGGGAATTGTCATTGGATATTTCCCTGGATAACACGCCGGGCTCATAACCTAATGGCTAGGAAATGAGTGGCAGCGGAAAGGCGAATAACACATTGTTGTTTGGTGTTCATGCATGATGTAGGAAAAAATGGAGGAAAAACAATGATCGTTTCTTTGG
>NW_003298997.1:644022-670995 GCF_000151645.1 Tuber melanosporum
GTGGTCTGCTCTAAATACTGGAATCCATCATCTGCCAAGATGATCTAGCATACTCAACTACTCAGGTCCATGCCCTATCATACACTAGCTAGTCTCTTCTACAGATTCTTTCATTCAACCACACTTCCTACCAAGCCTGCTATGAGAATTACATCTAGTCCATCACTGTCGACAACCACGCAATTGACAACCTTTCTTTTCTATCTAAATTGTGATTACCTCTATCTCTTTTTGCCTCCTCTGTGTCAACTGATTTACACCCATATTGATTCACGTCAATTTTTCTGCCTTCGATCTTTTGGTACAGTGCGTCGAAATCGTCACAATCACAATCAGACCCCGGGGTTGTCTCGGTCGGCACCCACCCGACTAACACGAGGTCCACCCAATCTCCCACACCGGCGTTCAAGTACTTGACCCGCTCATACCTGCTTGGTATCTGAGAAATCTTCGCGCTAGGCATCCGGGTTCCATATATTGTCGAGATCGCCAGACAATATAACGTCCCGTTGAGACCGCAAGCACCCAACACAAAGCCTCATCGTACCTGACTGACGTATCTAAATCTCAGAGACATCCCAAGCAGTCGAACTTATTTGCGCGACGGAAGAAACCCAGGTTCCCTCGCGGGACCGATCGGCGATTGGGGAAGCAAAACGCTGTGAATAATGGATCCAGTCGCAGGGCGGCATGTTAAGGCCGATATGGCGGACAATAGTCGCCACACCCCACTATTTTGGGCTGCGGAGGCGGGACACGTGGAAGTTGTCAAGTTGTTATTGGAGCGAAAAGATGTCGACCCTGATAGTAGAGACGAATATGGTCGAACACCGCTCTTAGAAGCTAGCCACCAAGGATATTCGGAAATCGTGAGGTTACTCCTGCAGAGGGCAGAGGTCAACCCCAACATCCAAGATTTAGGGGGCCGAACACCACTCTTCCGTGCTAGCTGCGAAGGGCATGACAAAACTGTGAAGTTGCTACTGCAAAGGAAAGACGTAGAACCCGATAGGCCTGATATATATGGCCGAACGCCACTACTCGTGGCAGCCTTCTGGGGGCAGGAGGGGGTGGTGAAGCCACTACTAGCGCGGGAAGATGTCAACCCCAACATGGCTTGCACCAGTGGCCAAACACCTCTGGCATTCGCAGCTCTCTCCGGCGATGAGGGACTCGTGAGGCTGCTATTGGGACGGGAAGATATCGACCCGAGCGTGCGGAATGCCGACGGTCGAACACCACTTACGTTCGCTACCCTCCGCGGGCATGAGGGGATTGTGAATTTACTGCTCAAATGGGGGCGTGGGAAAGCGGTGGAACTCCTACAAACCCGTAAAGCCACAGGTGCCACCACCGCACCGCGGGTATCAGCACTTTTGCGATATCTCTTGGAGGACGCATACATCTAAGGCCACCCCGCGTTTGTCGCAGCCTTTTTCGAACTTCTGGGGTCTACAATTCTATCTTGCCCATACCCCGGTCTTCACTTCGATTTAGACGGGGAAGGAAGGTCTACACCGTGTGGATGCTAGTTTTTTGGGTGTACCCATGAGGTTTTGATATTCTTGGTCTCTTCGCGGCACGATTTTCTGAGGTTTTGTCCAAAAAGCACGGAAGTTGGGGAACTGTTGGCTCTTGATGCGTAGGTGGGCTTCCACCACGGCGGATATCTGCCCTTCCACGATATCCCGAGAAACTTACAAATCTCTATGGTAGCCCCCCTTTCATCTCGGCTTTACTTGACCTCCTTCAGTTTACGTTACTATCTTGTGGATATCGCGATCTGGTTTTCTTTCCGGATTGGGCGGGAATGTTCAAACAGTTAGGAAACTTCGTTTATACATGTACCATACCCCCGGGGACATTCTTTTTGTATTTCTGCACTTGTTTCTGCTCGGAATCGCCAGTTCTCGCTGGGTTGTTGCTTCGTGTGCGTTGGCTATTGGTATGGTTCGGTTTGAGACGATTTTTCCTTTCTACTCTTCATTCTGTTATCATTGGCGTACTCAGGAGAGAAGGGAAGAAGCGGATCATTGTAAGCGATTAGTCGACATTTTTTTCACGTGACGAAGCTTTTGGTATTTGAAGCTACTTACATTCCAATTTGCCTGGGATAATCTTGGACTATGACAAATAGAAAATGATTAGGTGATCTCTAATCTAGCTGGATCGTGGGCTGCTAATTGCATGGCTAAAATGCTATTAACAGTGTTTATACCATAAAAAAGAAAAGTATCAGTACCATACCTGGCCATGCATGGGCCATCGTGCCCACAGCATTCTTTCCCCCCAATCCGATATGGTCGGAAAATCGTAATCCCATGGTGCCCTTTCCAAGGACATATTTTGATGGTCATACGGGATCTTGGGTCGTAATACCTTAATCCCACTTATTAATGGAATATAGATCATTAACCGATTGAGATGTCTTCCGGAGACTGGATCTGCATTTATTTTGCCGGCAACGTACAGGGGAGAAGGTAACTCTGGTTCTGCGGCTTTAGTATGATATTTCATCCTTTTTTTCCCGTACGAACTACCGTGAAGATTCCCAACGCAATTGTTGGATGCGGAGTTGAATCCAGTGACCGTGGCCTGGATTACCCTGATGGATGGGCGCTAGAGAGGGGAGCTCTACAGCACCGTACCAGGGATCTCCGGCAGACACCACTCGCTATGGCCGCCTCTCCTGAAGGGGGGGTACCAAAATTACTCCGGGAGCGGGTAGCTTTCAACCTTATCATCCCAAGCAATGATGTCCACACACCACTCACCTCTGTCGCCCTCCCCGGTAATGAAGCAGGCGTCAGGCTACTATTGTGGCGGGAATATGTCGGTCCGAGCATGTCTAAAGACATCATGCAGGGTACCACTCGATTTCTCTGCCCACTACCGGCATGAGGGGATTAAAGAGAAAACTCAGCAACGGGGGCAAGGAGTGGTATCATTTTGGGTGAGGTAGGCTGGATGGAAAAAGAATGATAGATGAGATGGGCTGTCGGGATTCTAGCTAAGGACACACGCGGAGATATTTATATATCTCTGAATAACTCGTAACTCCTAGAGCTCAACGAACCCTAAAGAGACACAACAACCTAACAAATCATAATCTTCTGTGATCTCAAACAATGTGGAAACATCCTGATATCTCTTGATCCTTTGTGATCCTTAATACCCACTCCCTATGCCAGTGGGAATATGCCTAATGGCGTATCGTGTGAAAAAAAACATTGCAAGACCAAATACACGACACTACTCCACGACCGCAACGGGTACGATATAATATCAATGGAGCAAAAAAAAAAAGATTTTTTTGACATAACCGTGGGCCCCGTAGGCGATCGAACAGGGAATACGGGTTCGCTGCTGGAGTGGGAGGGTGGGGGAGCGGCGAGACTACTATGATGAGAGCCCTCGAAGCCTCAACCACTAACTTGCTTAAGCTTCCGGACATAGAATCACATTAGTCACCACTACACGGCGGCATCACAACATGAGGAGGAACGTATGATACATATCTCCGGAGCCACCCCGTTTATCTGGCTGGGCCTTGCTCAACCCTCTGGGATTTGCTATTCTATCTTGCCGGTATCCCGGCCCTCACATCCTCTCCGGATCGGGCCGGAAAGTTTGTACGGTGGGGACAACTGGTTTATACATGTATCGAACCTCTGAGTTATCCATTAGTCCCTTCGTCTGAGGATTTCAAAGGTTTTGGTCAAAGGGTGAGGAAGTGGGTGATATATATATATATGCTTGTTCCCAATATGAGGATGGACTCTTTCATATTCCATGTTTTTGGCAAGCCAAAGGCCTGACCCGAGCATCATAGCACCTCCGGTAATTGGGCGATCTGTTTTCATATGCCATACTGCCCCCAATCCGTAGTATATCACTCTGATCAGCTCAATGGTCAGATATACATCCACTACTGTTCTAGGAGGAATACTCAGTCTATTCCTCCACTGTTCTTTTTTCACCTTCAAAGTCATTACCTGCTTCCCCACTCTCGAGTCATTCTGCGATGTTTTTTGGCCAAGAAATTATCATAACAAAAAGAAAAACCTGCCGTGCTGGTGCTGGTGCATACGCGTCATCTTTGTAATTATCTACAACAATATGGTTTATCCATTTCCTCACTCTAGCCTCCTGTTCCTTTCTCAACTGGAGTCTTATTCTTCTTTCCTTCTTCCATTGATTTGGTAACTTCAATTCTTCGGAAAAACCAACAACCCATCACATCTGTCATCTTACTCTTCCCACCGTTTTTTTCTATAGTCCACTTCCCATCATTCTAGATTCCGATGCTCTCTTGTGACTTGTCCTACACTTCTAACAGTTATAGTGATGCGTGGCGATCCTCCAGGGGCAATAACGCTCGTGACCCCTGGCCCAGAATTGGCACCCGCTTGGGAATAGCAGACACATGGAAAGCGCAAAATAAGTACCAATTCTTGTCCCGGAGATATAAGCAGTGCTCGAATAATACTGTACGTTACCGTAACGTACAAAACTGATAAGCAAGTTACCTTTAACTCGACGGTATACGAACTCTATACCACCTCTCCACATCTAAACAGTTCTCATATTTGGAGACGGAATCTTTTGTTGCCATTTTTGTTGCCCCTTTGCCAAGTTCTAGCCTCCGATACTGACTCAAGAGCTACTCAGGTGTTTCTGGCGCCCCGGAACATTAGGGGGGATCTTGTGCCAAGAAATACCTCCACTTATTAAAGTATCCTGCCTCCTTGATAAACTGATAGCTATATTTTCCCTCAATATGGTGCCGTTTAAGGCTGCGTTGCAAATTGACAAGAGATGGCAGTCTCGCACAACGGTACAAAACAAACAGGTAAGCATGCGAACAGAGAACGTTAATGAATCACTCTCCATCCATAGGGAAAGAAAGAAATTTAAATTACTCTCCCTGCCAGGATTAGGCGGTTGCTAAACAAAAAACATGATTATAATAAGAATTCAGTAGCATATTAGAAGAACAGTGTGTAGGATTCTGTGCATGCAAAGCGAAGTTTTGCCTGAGATATTTTTATCTACAATACAATGTATTAACTTCGAATTTTAAAACTAATTTGACTCCTGTTCCGCCCCTGCGTATCTGTGGTCTTTTTATGCTGGTCCGTGCAATGCCGCAAGGTAACGTACTGCAAACATCCTATACCGCTTACTATGTAAACGTTCCTCTCAAGTGTTGAAGATGTTACCTCACTGTATATAGACACCTGGCACCCAAAGGAAAGCACAAGGAAAGCATCGCTGTCCCAACCTACTGCTTCCACCGCTACACCGCTATCTATTCTCACAAGGCCGCACTTCTCTTTGACTCCTCGTTTTAGGTTATTGGCCTCGTCCAATAACACGAAACTCTGAACTACGTCGAGTGAGATATTGTGATTACGATAACGTGTAGGGTAATTTAATTTGACTTGACGAATTTTTACTTTAGGTCTTGTTGTCAAGATCCGGGCATCTTTATAAAGGCTGAGTCACCATGTTCATATATTATCATTCGCGCTCCAAGGAAAATGTCATCTCGTAATATGACTTCCCAATACGGTATGCATCAGTTGCGTATTTAATGGTGACGGATTTTTCTGTATTCATTACCAGTACATGCTTATCGATGGATAAACGTGTTACATCATTAACTCTATCTTAGTGGTAGTTTGATTTTCTCCCTCGCTTTTCTTTTCTGTTGTGGTACAATTAGTACAAGTACCGCCGTAGTTTATGTTTCTTTTTATCTTACATGTGGTACATGTCATGTACTCGTACAGTACCCTGTTAGTTTCTTTCCTTGTATGATAGCATAAATAAGGACCTATAGCCCCTCAGGAAGCCAATTAATCAAGCAAGTATTATACGGCCTCAATCAAGAATTACAGTATGTCTAGCAACCTCCTTGTCAGTTTGATTTTTTCTGGGAGGACATGTGAACGTGGTTTGCGAGCTCACATTTTTCGCCTTCTCGCCCGGCAAGGCCATTTGGGACATACTCTTTTTTTTCCTTCGTATTTCTGTGTTGATATCTCTTGTTACTTCTCCTGCGCGGGGGCTTGATAGAAATTTGAGAGTTCGAATATGGAAATAATGTATTGTATGATACATTCATGGAATTTTAGATTTTCTGCCAATTTTATTTCATAGGTGTTTCATTACTGGCAATATCCTCTATAATCTGTAAAATATTGCCATGAGAAGCAATAGTTGTGTTGCAGTCTCATGGTTCCCTACTAACTTAGACGTTTAAAATTCTTAGAATAGTGACGCATAACTAGGTACAATACGGTAAGTGCCACCTGGCTGTAATATCTCGCGCAAGGGTGTTATATGACACTAAAGGATATCAAGATGAGGAATTCCATGGCTTAGAGACCGCAAGCTCAAACTAGGAATAAAATCTTCAAGTCTTGAATATATTTGTTAATCCTTATTACTAACTATATCACTCGAGCAGGAGTTGTATGGACACGAATATTTCCAAGGAGCAATTGAAGTCATCTCGACGTTTTCCCCATGATCAAAAGATGAGACGAAATAGGCCCTCTATATAGTTAGACTCTACTAAGCTTTGCTAGTAACAGCGGGAATAGCCTCGCTTACCATCACTCCCTGAGTATGGATTGGCACTAGTGCTTGATTGGTTCGTAGAGGTGACGTTGGTGCTAAGGCATCCGGGTACTATATGAATTGTCGCGTGTTCTGTGGAGTACCCTGATCGCTGAAGTTGGTCTAATCGACTCGGGAATCGCCAGCACCCAAACCTCTTCCACCGCGCATTGTACCTGACCAACATATTGAAATCTCCGACCCATCGCAACCACTCCAAGTAGCTCTGGTGAATGCTTACTACGTACTATTTCGCAACTGAAAGATGGCGGGGGGAGCCAGACCCAGATTTTGGGTTGGGAAGAGGAGGGCGGAGAAGGGCCAACGCGAAGTTCAAGCGAACGCCACTATTCTGGGCTTCCGCGAGGGGGGATGAGGAAATTGTTAAATTGTTACTGGAACGAAAAGGTGTCAGACCTGACTGCAAAGACAGGTGGGGCCGAACACCACTCTGCGCTGCCAGCTATCGAGGACATACCAAAATCATGAGATTACTTCTGCGAAGGAAAGATGTCAACCCTATCAACCGGGACAAATACGGCCAAACACCACTCTCTGATGCCGCTTACGGTGGGTATAATGAGGCCGTCAAGATACTCTTGGAAAGGGAAGATGTTGATCTTGATGGACAAGACAAATTGGGCCGAACACCTCTCTGGCATGCCAGCTCGGCAGGGCATGTGGAAACCGTGAGTTTTCTCCTGGAAAGGAAGAACGCCTACCCCGATACGCCTGATAGACGTGGCCGGAGGCCGCTATTTGTGGCTGCAGAATATGGACAGGAGAGAGTGGTGAAACTACTGCTAGAGCGGGAAGGTGTCAACCCCAACATGGCTTGTATCGATGGCCGAACACCTCTCACAGCCGCTGTCCGCTGTGGCCATGAGGGGGTTGTAAAGTTACTGCTGGAGCGGGGCGATTTGAACCCCAACCTACCGATGATTCACGGGGAAACGCCTCTTTTCACGGCTATTCGGGGCCGACAAGATGGAATAGTAAAATTACTCTTGAGGCGGCTAGATGTCAACCCCAACATCCCAAACGGCTGCGGGCACACACCGCTTACCCTTGCCGCCCTTTACGGGTATGAGGGGGTCGTTAAGCTACTATTGGGACGGGAAGATATCAATCCGAATATTCCATGCGCAGAGGGCAGAACACCTCTCAATTTGGCTGTCTACCTCGGGTACCAGGAAATTGTGAATTTTCTGCTGGAACGGAAGGATCTCAACCCCAACCTACCGATGGCCTGCGGGAGAACACTTCTCGCAATCGCCATTGACAGCGAACAAGAGGAGACATTGAAATTACTCTTGCAGCGGGGAGATGTCAACCCTAACACCCCGAACAACGATGGCCACACACCGCTCACCGTTGCCGCCTTCGGCGGGTACGAGGGGATCGTAAAGCTACTGTTAGGACGTAAAGATGTCGACCCGAACATGGCAAGAGCAGACGGTGGAACACCACTCGCTATCGCTACCCTATGGGGGCATTGGGGACTTGTAAAATTACTATTGGAACGGAAGGATACCAACCCCAACCTACCGATGATCGGCGGGCAAACACTTCTCGCTACCGCCATTCAGGAAAAACAATGTGGAATTGTAAAGTTACTTTTGGAGAGGCATGACGTCAATCCCAACATCCCGGGCAGTGATAGCAACACCCCGCTCACCCTCGCTATCCACTATCGGAATGAGAAAATCGTCAAGCTACTATTGGAACGGGAAGATATCCACCTGGACATACCCCATTCTTATGGTAGCACACCGCTCGCTCTCGCTTCCTACTACCGGGACGCTGGAATTGTGAATTTACTGATGAAATGGAGGGATCTCGGCTTCAACTTACGGCTGGTCTGAGAACGATAACCTCTCGCTGTGGCTATTGGGGGCGGACAAGTGGGAATTCTCCAGCATCCCTGCCATTTCCAAAAGCACTTTTTTACATCTATTTCTTCCCTTTGTAATTGTCAGGTTGTCCTATCCTTCCCTATTTGGTCCACGGTGCTTTTGGCTATTTAGGCCGGCCCAAGCACCGGAGTAGCCCTACTGACTATCTGATATGCTTTTTTCCCTCACCTAGTCGCTCTCAAGCCATAATATATCATCCTGGTAACAGTTATGTATCATTTACTAGTGTCTCTGGATGTAGTTTTATTTCAGCTCTGGTGGCAATAGTTTGCCTATTTATCCATTCCTCTTTTCTTTCATTCACATTCCTTACTTTTTTCCCTACTTTTGGGTACTTTTCGAGGTTCTCTTTTCGCACCCACTCTATACGAAATTACCTTAAGAAAGCAACTAGTGTTGGTTCGCTTCCGCGAAGCAACAATCAAGGACTTTAAGTGTAGTAATTTCTTTTGATAACGGGTTCCAGGTCCATCTAGCGGGTGGGCTCTAGTGAAAACAGAGCTACCATTTGCATCCGTTTTTACAAATTACGCGATGGCGGGCAGATAATGTCCATGAGATTGAGTTTCGAAAGGGATTGGTTGTGCATTGACAGCTTCTTCACCAGTCCACCTAGGTTTCCACGTTACCAACCATCTTGGATTTTGTCTGAATGGCACGGTAATAGCCTCTCACAATACCCTCGACAATGGCTCGAGATTTGCTGGGTTCCACTTCCTCTACCGGCAGCAACCGTTCATACATGGATTCGTGCTTGGAGAAAGTAGTCACCTCAGCGGAGAAAGGGTGATTTTGTTGTGGGTTCGATCATTTCAATACGGGAGAATCTGTCTACCACTTAGGTTTTGAGGGTGCTTTTCCCTATGTGATGAACGCCAGGGCGAAAAATCAAATTCCGCCTTTGATTTTCAATTTTGGGCCACTTTTTATCTTTTCAATGTGATACTGAGTGAGCGTTATTCGGCCAGGGCGAGGAAACTGTAGAGCTGGAATGAAGAAAAGATTTTGGGAAGGAGGAGGCCATCATTATATGATACACTTCTAAAAGCTTTACCCCCCACAAACATTTCCTTCAAGTATCGCCCGAACAAAGCGCTGAGGGTACAATTACAACACCAAAATTTAATTATGTATCGTGCCAAAGCCTCCCTACCGGTATTATGTATTCATGGCTGTCTAAAGAGTTATAGAAATGAAAAAGGATGCCCCACCCTCCGTGATTCTAGAGTGATTCAAAGCTTTGAGATTTTGTAATTTATACAGGAGCTTCCAAATTAATACCGCCTGGGTTAACTGCATGGACCGATATCTTAGCGACATCACACCGAATGAGGTAACACACCTGATGATGTTTACTCACATATTAGCTGGATTAATCCAAAGAAGGAGATTGGCTGGTAAAATAGGGACCACGAATTGACAATGATTTCGGTTATCGGTGACTGTATCATACTACTACTCACTAAAGCAAGTCCCTGGCCCCCACCCATACGCCGCTCTGAGCGGCCCTTCGCCAGTTACCAAGAGCCAAGGGCGGTCCAAAATCAGACATCTGGGGGCAGAAGAAAGGGTCGTGGACAGACTTTATTGTTTCGGGGAGTATAACGTGTAATCCTGCACATCGCGAATATAACCTGGCTTATTCACGGTCAGCGTCCTCCGCCGGGAGTGGAAACGACCGTAATAGGAAATTGTCTCGGTGAGTCCTCAATAGCCAATAAACTGTCATGTGAATCAACTCGGTCGTGTTAGTCGCGTGCGAGATCATTGTATTGTGTGAGAAGGTGGAAAGGTAAGGAAAATTATCATTGGCCCCGTTCCAAGCCTCTGAGGATGGGGTATTGCTGTGCTACTAGAATGTGGATGTTGCATTGGCAATGCTCGCCGTGAATGTCAAGAGGATTTTCCCATGAACGTAAAAGCCACAGGCGAGTTGCCCAATGCGCAGAGTAATCGAATTTAACTGACTATTTATTTGAGAGTCTTGTTCGGGTCTAGCTAAGGCATCTGGAGCTTGTGTCAGCAAATTCACATATTATCACTTGCTTACCAAAAAAAAGGACTGTCTGGCAAGACAGCCTCCTTGCCAATTTAATTTACTAAGAGGATGTGTGGATGAGGTTGGCGGGGTCACCCTTTTTCACCATCTCACATGGTAATGTCGTTTGGTACGCTATTGTTCTAGGTTGGTATTTCTGGTTCCATGGCGTGTCAACGATCTCGCGGGATTGTCCACATTGAACATGGCATGCACGGAGTGCTTAGGAGTAGTTGAAATTTGTGACCTTGAATAGGGAAATAAGTGCCAAATGGCTCTCCAAATGTACTATTTCGCATGATTGTTGTGTAGTGCTAGTAGGTAAATAGGGGAGGAAGTTCCTATGTCATACAGAGGACAAGCTCAAGCTAGGAATAAAGGTTTTAAGTCGGGTCTTCTATGTATTTGTTCATCTTTACTACCAACTCTATCGCTCCAGCAGATGGAGGGGCACAAATGCTTGGAAGGAGCGAGCAATTGAGGGTCCCTTCAACTTTTTTTCCGTCATCAAAAAATGGGGCAAGATTAGCCCTTGGTATAGTTAGACTCCTCAGACCTTTACAAGTAAAAGGTATCATAGCCTCGCTTTGCATCACCCCCTGAGTGTGCACCGGCACTAGTGCTGTATCGGTTCGTTCAGGTGACGTTGGTCCCAAGCGATCCGAATACTATATGAACTGTCAGGTGTACTCTACTGTACGGCCTCCGTAGGGTACCCTATTGGTCAAATGAAAATGTCATGCGCCCAACACCCAACCACTTTCATCAACCCATCGTACCTAACCAAAATATTCAAATCTGCGACCCATCGGAACAACTCCAAGTCGCTCGGCTGACATGCACTCTACGAACTATCCCGCAGCTGAAAGATGGCGGGGGGAGCGAGACCTAGATTTGGGGTTGGGAGGGGGAGAGGCGTGGCCAACACGGTGTCCCAGCGAACGCCGCTATTCTGGGCTGCGGACAGGGGGGATGAGGAAATTGATAAATTGTTACTGGAACGAAAAGATGTCAGACCCGACATCAAAGACAGATATGCCGAACACCACTCTGCGCTGCCAGCTATCGAGGACATACGAGAAATCATGAGATTACTTCTGCGAAGGAAAGATGTCAACCCTATCAACCGGGACAAATACGGCCAAACACCACTCTGCGATGCAGCTTACGGTGGGTATAGCGAGGCTGTCAAGATACTCCTGGAAAAGAAAGATGTCGACCCTGATGGACGAGACGATTTTGGCCGAACACCACTCTGGCATGCCAGCTCGGCAGGGCATGTGGAAACCGTGAGTTTTCTCCTGGAAAGGAAGAACGCCTACCCCGATACGCCTGATAGACGTGGCCGGAGGCCGTTGTTTGTGGCTGCCGAATATGGACAGGAGGGAGTGGTGAGACTTCTGCTGGAACGGGAAGGCGTCAGCCCCAACACGGCTAGGCTAGTATCGATGGCCGAACACCTCTCACAGCCGCTGTCCACTATGGCCATGAAGGGGTTGTAAAGTTACTACTGGGGCGGGGGGATTTGAACCCCAACCCACAGATAATCGTCGGAGAAACACTTCTTGCTACGGCCATTCGGAGGCAGACTAGAGGGAATAGTAAAATTACTCTTGGGACGGCCAGATGTCAACCCCAACATCCTATGCGACAGTAGGCACACACCGCTCACGCTCGCCGTCTTCCGTGGGTACAAGGGGATTGTCAAACTATAATACTATTGGGACGGGAAGATATTGACCCGAACATAGCAAATGCACGCGGTAGAACGCCCCTCGTTATCGCTACCTTATGGGGTTATTGGACACTGGTAAATCTACTATTGGAACAGAAGGATATCAACCCCAACGTACAGTTGACAGGCAGGCAATTGCTTCTCGCTGCGGCCATTCTGAGTAACGAAGAGGAAGTGGTAAAGTTACTTTTGGAGCGGCATAGTGTCAATCCCAACATCCCGAGCAATGATGGCGATACACCACTCACCCTCGCAATCCTCTATGGGAATGAGGAAATTGTGAAACTGCTATTGGGAGTGGAAGAGATCGACCCTAACATCCCAAGTGCAGATGGTAGAACACCGCTCGCTATCGCTATCCGATGGGGGTATGAGAGACTGGTAAAGCTACTATTGGAACGGAAGGATACCAACACTATCCTACCTATGACTTGTGGGAAAACACCTCTCGCAATGGCCATTGAGGGCGAACGAGAGGGAATATTAAAATTACTTTTACAGCGGCATGATGTCAATCCCAACATCCCGAGCAATGATGGCGACACACCGATCACCCTCGCAATCCTCCGCGGGAATGAGGAAATCGTCAAGCTGCTATTGGGACTGGAAGAGATCGACCCTAACATGCCAAGTGCAGATTGTAGAACACCGCTCGCTATCGCTATCCAATGGAGGTATGGGAGATTGGTAAAGCTACCATTGGAACGGAAGGATATCAGGCCCAACGCACAGCTGACAGGCTGGCGAACACCTCACTCTAAGGCCATTCTGAGCGAGCAAGATGGAATAGTTAAGTTACTCTTGGAGCGGGTAGGTGTCAAACCTAATATCCTGATCAACAAGCGCTGGACAGCGCTTACCTTAGCTGCCTTCTACGGGTATGAGGGGATCGTCAGGTTGCTATTGGGACGGGAAGATATCGACCCAGACATGCCCAATGCTGACGGTAGCACAACATTCACTTTCGCTTCCTACCACAGGCACCCAGGAATTGTGAATTTACTGAGGGAATGGAGGATCTCAACTCCAACCTTGCGCTGGCCGGAGGACCGCAACCTCTGGACAGACAAGAAGGGATTTTGTAGAAACCGTCTGCCATTTCCTAAGGCTCTTTGTTGAATCTGTTTCTTCCCTCCGTAATTGCAAGGTTTTCTTCTTCTTTTCTTTTATTTCGTTTACAGTGATTCTTGCTAGCTACAAGCGGAGCCAACCACCGGGAGCAGCTCTCTTGATCACTTAAAATTCACTTTATTTGCTTTTTTCCAACGACCCTGGATCGTTCTCAAATCGTAGTGTATCGTTCCGATAGCCATTGCCTATTATTTACTTTATTTATTTGTCTTTCTGGATGTAGTTTCGTTGCAGCTCTCTTGCGGTATAGTTTGTTAATTTTCTGCCTTCATCTTTCTTCCGTTTTCTTATCTAGTCCATCGTTCCACCCTTCCGTATTTTCATCAGCTAAAATCTCTTATCCTATGCACTGAGTCACCTATGTCATCATCATTTCCTAACAATTCTCGCTATCTTCCTATTTCTGTTGTGGTGATGGAAATAAAGAGACTGTTGGGACAGTCAGTGCCGGAATGGGGAATAGGCTACTTGGTTGATTGATGGCAGGACCAAAACAGAGGATATACTCCGTAAGTAAGTTAGGCGGCTTCTCAGCTGTTAGAATAGAATTAAGGTCAATTGAGGTTCCCCACATTCGCTCATCTTTTGTCCCTTCCGACAAGTCCTACAACTTGTACAGGCTTCCACTTGCTATTCGTTTCTCTCCACGACCAAATTTTATTGTCCGCCAATTTACCTATTCCTCTTTTCCTGCGGGGTTTTCTTTGTGCGACCACCATGTCAGCGATTAGTACAAGAAAGGAACCATCTGGGGTGCTTCGGCGAGGCCACCGTCGGGGACAATAAGGGTAAAAGTTTCCATTTATAACGTTGTCTGTCCCTATATCGAGCGAGCTCTAGTAAATACCGGCAGCCGTTTTCATCCATTTTATCATACAAATTACACAATGCTCGGCAACTGATGTCCAGCAGGTTGCGATTGAAAAGGGATTGATTGTACATAGGCCACGCCATCCCCACCTCCCCAAACTTTCGATGCCACCAACCTTGAGGAATTTTTTTCTAATGGCACGATAACATCCTCTCGCAGCACTCTCGACAATAGTTTGAGTTTCACTGGACTATATCCTCTACCGGCAGCAAAGCAACCGTCCTTACTAAGCTTCATGTTTGAGAAGAGTACATGTGTGGGAGTTTTGATGCACCTTCCCTTTGTTGGATAGTGTTTCTACTATGCTGTGCCTTGTTGGAATAATTGTTCTGTGACCTGTTGAATATACTGATAAATGGAAAGAGGAAGGTTGACTTGGATACAGATGTAGTAAAGAGGCTGATAGATAAGCAGTGTTCGCAAGCGGCCAGTTTCCGAGACTCGACCTGGCGGGACTGTGGGACACAGTCTGGTTTCCCACTCTCATCTGGGCTGGCCTGGCCGGACTGCAGATATCTGCAGGCTTCCGAGCGATCCGGTGCCACTGCTAGAATTCTGGGGAGCTTTTGGGGTGCTTGTATATATTGATATCAATTGGGCGGCAAACGAGCATATGCGTCGAAAGCCTCTGTGCCCACATATGATATTTCTATTTTCACCGCCATTAAATATATCATAGTAGTTGAATGACCGCTCTGTGCACCACCTAGTGTAGATCCCCATGCAGTATACACTCACATTCTCGTCTAAATAGTTGTATCCAACTTGAAAATCGCAATCAAGAGGAGAAATGGTTTTCCATGCAGAATAATGGAGGTGAAGGGTGCTAGGAGAAGGATATAGTGGAGGTGGGGCTATAACGAAAATAGTTAGGTATTTTACGGTTGTGCTGGTATTGATGTGGTAGGGAAAATAGCATGAGATCATAACTGAATAATATTTGCTCATGTGTGATATAAGCACACTTTGGGAATATATCGAGTAATAGGAAATCAGCACTGCTCTCAGAGCTGGGAAAGTGGGAATATTTCTTTTTTTATTTCAATTCGCATATCTCGAAGCTGAGCCGACTGCCGATAGCTTCAGATATTGCATGGATATTAGCGAATACCTATGCATAACTTCAGGTATCTTCAGGTATCTGTGGGCATCTTAAGATATCCGCAGATACTAGCGTGCATCTGAGAATGTCAGCCACACACTAACAAAGTATTTACTAATCCAATGGCGGATGCCAAAAACCTGGCGGTGCCGCCAGGTATCTATGAAACCCGCAGGTTTTCAAAAGGCCTGGCCCACAAAGACCAGGTCGGTTTCACATTGACATGGTCTGGCCGGACTGTATATCTGCCGGCTGTCTGCGGGCCGCCTGCGGACACTGTACAGAAGAAGAAGAGGAGATGAAACTGAACTTGATCTAGATATGTACGAACCACTATCTAAATGATTGTTTTCAAGGAGTGGTTGAGCTTGTCTAGAGCTGGAGGACGTCGACACTATCCTGGCAAGCAATAATGGCCAAATGGCCAAACACCGCTCACAGTCGCTACCTACTGCTGCGATGCAAAAATTGTCAAGTTGCTACTTGAGAGGAAAGATATCAACCCCGATCTTTCAGGGATTGATGGGCGCACGCCACTCGCCTGCGGTGAATCCAAACGTCCAGTCCGTCCGTCTTTGGGTTCTGACCGGATGGACGGCAGTGCATGGGTGAGTGCACTGGACGGACCGGTATCTTGGCATCAGTATAGACCACTGCCCGGTACGGATGGTTGAGAACACTGTTTGCCTGTGCTGCTGTCTGCACACATCCCTAATTTAGAGAAAGGATTGTGAATTTACGGCAGGAATCGCAGCGCTACACCCGCCACGAGCTCGCAGAAGCATAACTGCCAACCCGCTTAGGTGTGTGGGCCCATAATCACATTTGTCATCACTGCAGGAACAATGCCGTCCCTTTCGCAATATACCGGGGAACATGCACATTTCACGCGAAACTCCCATGTATCTAGGCCTTGTTCATCCTCCTGGAGTTTACTATTCTATCTTCCAAGTATCCCAGTTCTTGTTTTACTCCAGAATGATTGGGAAGTTTTGGAGGGCGGGCGCTGGAGATTTATACATGTATGATATATCCTTTGAGGTCAACAACCAGCCTCTTTGCCAGACCATTTCTGAGGTTTTGGCCAATAGGCATAGAAGTGGAGGATCCTGGCGGTTCCTCATACAGGGGTGGGGTTTTATCAGAATAGGGTATGGCCCATGTGAATCATGATAGTTTTAAATCATTCATTCATATTCTCCGTAACTTCACAAAATTTCTTGTCTTCCATAGAATGAATGAAATTTGTTTCTTCACCCCTTAGTATTTGTAGAGCCCTTCTTTCCTCCATTTCAAGTGTTTTTGACAGCCCAGGGTCCTAGCCTAACTTGTTAATACCTCTATCAACTGTCATATAAATATCATACAGGTGCGTTTATAGGAAAAGAGAGAAAATACCTCCCAACCGCTAACCACTAGTAGGTTGAATCATTCTAAGCCTTTCGTACCTAATAGTGTTTCCTGTAATATGTTTAAAATATATGTAAATTTATAATTTATGCAGAAATAGGTGCATAGCGATGAATCTGCAAGTTTTACTGAAAAAAACTTTTTAATAGAATGATTGCCCATTTCAAAGTGTATCTGCACTAAGATTTTTAAATATTCTCTGGAGAGAAATTTGTTATAGAATTTATGAAGCTATGTACAGTAAAAGGAAGGTGTTTTGAAAAAAATTTCAATTTTTTCTGAAGATGGCTGTGGTTGCTGTGGAAACCGAAAATGCTTTTAACAGTTATCATACTATTATACAAAAAGCTGCTGTGTCCCTTTTCCCATAAATGCCCCCATATCATACATAATCTCATCTTTTCACAAGCTTTATGGTGGGGCATGGCCCCTACTAGTCTTGAGCGGTTGTGCATCATTCTCGCTGGTTCAATGGTCAGTTTCTCTTTCTTTCGACCAATTCTAATTCTAGCGGCGATGACTATTAATCCTCCGTTTCTTGGCATTGCTGAGCGCTTGCTGGATGCCACGTCAAAATTGGTGACCTTGGGCTGGATTACGCTAGCGAATAAGCTCTATGAACAAAACCAAGTTTTTGATTTTCCATGACAGCAAAGAACCATATCGCTTAACTGATATTTCTGATCCAGCTCTCATATCTTCAACCGACAGACTACTGTCAGATTTCCAGCCGGCATCACTACGTTAGCAAAGAATATGTTGGTTTTGCAGGTCAAGGGAAATTCCAATGCTAGTCAACGAGATTCGACACATCCAAAGGGCTCTGGATAGGGTATATCCCCCACTCCAAGGTATATTATAACCCAGCCCAGGTAGTGAAGCATGATACCAGTATTGTGGGACAAATAGAGGGCTCAAGGGTGGCAGCGACGGCAGTGTTCATTATTGGCCAGTCACATTTGAGCTTTTTAGCGTGCCAGCCTGCCAGGATTACAGCGAGCAGTTCGGCTTCCGGGGCTCGTCTTGCGGGTCCTAGAAGGAATACAGACTGTTGTAATATGACTTCGAAATATGCACTAGTAATGTTATTGACTCCGACAGAATTTCTTGTATAAGCTCATCACTAGCTGAGCTCACTACATGGTTGACTACAGTAGAGTTTCCTCGGGAACTCTATTGTAGTACTTGTTTGATTGTCTTGCTCACGTTTCCTTTCTCTTTACTGCTACATTGTGTTGTATTGTTATTGTTGATTTTTTTTTCTCTTGGGCAAAGTTCATGTCGTATATGGTTGTAGTGCGCTCTCCCGTAGCATAAATAGGGCCCAATAGACCTCCCGTAGAGCTTTAATTAATTAAGCAAGTACAACTTCAAACAAGAATTACAACACAGACAGCTGCAGGATTCCGAGTGATCTAACATGATCAAGCTAACCTTATTGAGCATATAGCCAATGTGTACACATTGGAAGACAATTGAATGGAACACGAGTGTATGCGTCCAATAACTGCTTGGTAAAGAACCAAGTGGAAATCCATGGGGTACTGCACACTTATACCCTACCTAAAAAGTTGCATCCAACCTGTGAATCTGGATCGAGGGGAGGAGAGGCTGTTTGCGATACGGAATTATTAGAATAAAAGTGTTTGAAGGAGAATGTGGTGGAGAAGATTTAAGGAAAAGGGCTAGGTACACCAGGTTTATAGTGATACTGAGGAGGTAGGGGAGATAGCATGATATCATAACCGAATAATATTTGCTATTGGGTGGCTTATTGCATCTTGGGAATATATTGAGTGACAGGAAATTGTCCGGAATCCAGACAATTCTGAATGCTTGGAAACTATCACAAAAAGAAATTAACATTTCTACTAGTATATACTAGATCTGAACCAGAGAATATCTGTATAATATTATATCTTCAAGCATATTCAGGTATCTGCAGATATCTGTGCGGGTCTGAGGGTGCCTGCCGCAAGCTAGCAAAATATACTCATCAGATGGGATGTGCTGCAAGCCGGCCGGTGTCGCCCGTTATGCATGAATCCCGGCCTACAAAACCCAGGTCTTTTTGACCCAGCTTGGCCGCCTACAAACTGTGACAGGAACAGGACGGCCAATCGCATTTTCGGCTCTCGGGATGCAATAATTCGGTCTCTGTTTATACATAGACTTAGAAATCAACGGGCTAACCACAGCCAGAACTATACCAAACAACGACAATGAAACGAAACGGCGATGACTAAATGCACTGTGAAACTCTGCACAACCAAAACGCGGGGGAATTCACCAAGATCGCTCCGCAACTAGCTCTATTCAACGACCCTGTATCTCTCGCTCCACAACTCTGCTGTTCCACAACTAAACTAACTGACCGGAAAAGACAGGAATATAAATAGACGACAAATATCACCTATCCTATCCTTCCTGCGATCACTTGCATACCAGTATCTCTAACACCTCCCAGACCCATATCCAATTTCCTCTGTGCGCTCCTCCCATGCTAACAGAAGAGAGAACAAACAATAGACTCCTCAAAGACTCTCCAATTGGCCTCGCGTGTTCCAATTGCCTCGCGTGCTCCCACTGTCTTCAACGCTCCCGTGCTAACAAAATAAATACAGGAACAAAGACTCCCGACAGTCTAGAACTCCCTTGACGTTCATATCCTTCTCCGTCGGAAGCACTTTTCCAAAGCGCATGAGAACATCGGCCCCAACAAAGCAAATGTGACAACAAACAAGTGACAGGAGGGGAGCGAACAAGTGGGAACGGACAAACGGCCGGCCCCGAGAATGTACATCGAATATGCGGACAGGCGGACAGACGGGCGACAAAAGAACCAATTGCGGGTATGCGGGCGAGTAGTGGTGCCGATGGATAAATATGCCGGCGGACGAGAGAACAAAGCCTTGAGCGTACCGAGCTGCATCCATAATTTCCAACATAGACTACTCTCTACCCACAAATCGAAAGGAAGAATACTCCTCTCAATCCACTTCAATAGAAGCCTTCCACAGTATGGTCGTAAAACTCTGGAGCAGTGTTACCAACCGTCCATGGCGCCACGGGCAGGACGGGTAAGAACTGAAGGACGTGGCGTCCATCTTCTATCAAGACGGTGGACCTAGGAGTTTACATCTGTGCACTGCGGTCTTAGTACAAATGAGATCTTCCAACTGTCATCAAGGCCCAGTTGTCATCTGCGGGGCCCAGCTGTCATAGGAATCTGATGCATTCCCCATCTCGGGACACTTGTAGGGCCAGCCCGCCCGTCCCAAGTAGTGGTCTGGACGGACGCCAAAATGCCGGCCGTCACCTGCAGTCACCAGTACGAATCTGATGTATTCCCACCTCGGGACACGTGCAGAGTCGACCTGCCCGCCCTGGACATCCTCCCATGCACCACCGTTCGTCCGGACCGAAAAAAAAAAAAGGACAGGCTAAACTGTTAGAAACACTGCCAGTATAGAGGGAAATTCTAAGGAGGTTTCGCGATAACGGTCTCAAGAACGGTGTCTAAATAAGACGGTCGGGGTAGCCGTTTTTACCTTCTTGTTTACTAAAAAAATGTTATAAATAGCACCAACATTGGCTCAAGGCTTTTTGGCCAGTATCATCAAGCCTTGCACCTATGCGCAGCATGAAAGGGTGGGAAAGATCAGGTGGCAAAGAAAGGATTATGGGTGCCGGATGGTGGAGAACATGTCCAATCCTATCCCTTTCTTCGTTACCGAGTTTCAAGATCGTATGGAGCCCCAATTCGTTGCGCTTTAGTTTCCTAGAATTTTCCGGTATATGTAATAGTTCAAATATGGCAATTTTGTAGATGTTTCTACTGGTCAGGTCAGAGCAAGTGCTCCCCGCCACATTGCCATTTGGTAAAGGTCTAAGGCTAACCTAGGCCATTAGTTCCACTAAAAAGCTGCGAAATCTGAGAACAGATCAGGGGATAGATCGTATTGTATTCTATGGTCTTCAGAAACTAGGCTCATAACAGTATGTATGGCCCAGGCCACTTAGTGGTGACCTGACTAATGGAATTTATTGCCCCGAGTTTTCATAATAATATTTCCTTAAGTGGCGATACTATTGCCCTATCCAACTCGCAGGTGATGCCCTAATTACTCGGACATGATACAGACAAAGAGATTGAGAGCCCGCCCGACTTTTTCCCGCCAATAAAATGGCCATGACTAGCCCTTAGTGCGGTCACACCCACCTACCCCTTCTCATAATATGATTCCGGACAATCTTTCTTTTCCATCTCCAGCAGGTCCTTTCCATATCCATTTTCTCCCCTCTATATCCATTGGGTCTAGCTTCACCACCTTGACACCGTTCACGTCGCATCACTCGGTTTTCTATCTTGGTCAATCCTCTATACTATACAGCCGTGAATATTACTTTTTGACGGCGATCTCTTTTACATACAATCGCAGTCCCATCGAGACACCATCCAGAAAAAGGGAGCGGGAGGGAAGACCTATCACACCACACACCACCACTTAGCGCCTCATAAAAGAAAGACACAGAAATCCTAAGGGATCCATATACATATTTATCGAGACACACAAGTCACGACAGTTGGTCCAGTTGACACGGTAAGCTCCCGACACTCGAAGCCATTCAGTCAATTTATCGTGCCTGGCCAGCATGTCTAAATCTTCGGCGCACCCCAAATAGCTCTCATAATTTGGGCACCAGAAGCAATTGAGGATCCATCGTAAAACTAACTCAGATTTAGGGAAGCAAAACACCACGAGCGATGGATCCAACACTAGGAAGAAGGAATATTAAGGCTGACTTGGCCGACAATTACCACCAAACACCACTGTGTTGGGCTGCGAAGGGGGGACATGAGGAGGTTGTCGAGCTGCTATTAGAACGAAAAGATGTCGACCCAGACAGGCAAAGCAGACACGGCCGAACACCACTCTCTGAAGCCAGTCACCGCGGACATACAGGAACTGTGAAGCTACTCCTGCAAAGACAAGATGTCAACCCTAGCAAACCTGATAGCAGGCGGCGAACAGCTCTCTGGGGTGCATGCGAGGGAGGGCACGAGGAAATTGTAAGGTTGCTCTTGCAAAAGAAAGAAGTCGACCCAAACTGGCCCAATATATTCAACCAAAGGCCGTTATTAGTGGCTGTCTGGGAGCGGCATGTGGGAGTGACCAAGCTCTTGCTAGAACGCGAAGATGTCGACCCCAACGTGGCAGACGGTGAGGGACGAACACCACTCGCAGTCGCTGCTGAAAACGGCCATGAAGGACTTGTCAAGTTACTACTAAAGCGGAAAGATATCAACCGCAACGTGTGCGACATCAACGGACGAACACCTCTTTCCTTGGGTGATTTCTACGAACATAAGAAGGTGGTGGATTTGCTTTTAGGGCGGGGAGATGTCGACCCCGACATTCCAAATGTTTCTAGTACAACAACCGGGTTGGTTACCACTCCCAGGAATCAGGGGATCCTCAGTTGGCCGATCGAGTGTAACTTCGACAGAGAGCTAACGCCCCCGCCAGGGGATGAGGCCACAACCACCAACCACGCCTAAGTACAAGCGTACACCAATATCTTGACCACTATTGAACAGTAGGTACCCGCTCTTTCACAAAGCCCTGAGGAACAAGCACATTTCTAAGGCCACCTTCCACTTATCTAGCTCTTTTTCAAGTTTTGCTGGCTTATTATTCTATCTTTCCAATACCCCGGTCTCTAATTTTGTTCGGAATCGGGTGGGGACGTCGGGGGGGTTAGGGGGCACTTGACTTTTACAGTTATCCTTGGGTTTTGCTATTAGTCTGTTCATGGGATGTTTCTGAGGGTTCCATCAAAAGGTACGGGAGCGACGGAACTATCTGCTTCTAACTCGGGGATGGGGTTTCAGTTGTTCATCAGTTTTTACAAAACTACCTTTTTGTAGGCTTTTTACTCTTTCTCACTTCTTTTCCCGTACCTTTGGCAAGTAGGAGGCCCAACACAAGCATGATATTCTAGTAACCCAATTCCACGCCCAGTCCTATCGCATTATGGGCCCATATTCGCCGCAAATAGTGGTGGCAGTCAGTGTTCCCAACAGGACAGGTAGGCCAGGCCGAAGGAAAGCCGTGCCTGGCCTACGAGAATTCCTGAGGATCTAGCTTGGCCGGAGCCTATAGGCCTCGAGGTACCTGAGACGGCCCCGACCCGGCCTAGCTATAGGCTATATAGGCTTTGTATGATACTACCTCCCTTTTAGAGCTCGCTTAGTCAGATGTTTGCTTCCCTTTTTTTTTTTTTTTAACTTCTGTTCAACGTCACTTGCGTTCTCCCAAGCTTTCACCTGCCCGGCGAATTCTCTTCATGCATTAATATTCGCATTAATATTCGGTCCGGTAGCAGCCCCTGTTCCGAATGATATATTTCTAGTGGAAAGGACAAGTTAAAAATCCTGGTATACTATAAGTAGTCATACACATTCTCCTGAGTGAACCAAATCCAAACCTCTTACAAGCTCCCTAAGAGGAAGAGGGAAAAAGAAAACAATGAAAAATGAAAAAACAAAAATAAAAAAATAAAAAAAACACAATATGCGAAGTGTTTGAAAACTTTTTCTAAATTTGACACCATGGTTTCCATGACAGTTTTTCAATGCCAAGAGTCCGGCCTACAGACACCCACCCGGCCTAATAGGCTTCTGTAGGCTAATGGAATTCCCCAGTCACTGACATCACTACTCCCCACTTTTCTTTAACAACGAACACAGTGCTGCCCCTTCTAACCCATCCACCCAAATACTGGGATTGTGTTTCCTGGTGGGTAAAAAAAATCGGAACTGATTTAAGTGGGATATTTGCTCTTCTTCTTGGTTCTTGGTGCTGATGAATCCTCCCTCACCCAGCGATTTCTCTGCTCCAGTGGTATCATGGACTATCACTCGATATCGAAAAATTGTCAGGATTGTATGATAATATTATATAAGGCTTATGAATATTTTTTTAAAGTTATGAATATATACTCTACATTTCTATGAAGCTTGCTATGCAAAACAAATTGTTTCATGTTAGGTGCCCATGTGTAGGTTCTAATAAAAAAACATGTTTATATAATCATTATGCCACCTTATAAATATATACATGTGATATTTCTCCATAGCAACCATTATATTAGGGCTATTTATAAATGGAAGGATTCAAGTTGATACCTTTTACCGTTACCAAACAGCCATTCTGTTCTCCCAGTTTGAAATGGAATAGAAATGGTCATTTTTATGATATTTAAAAATGAAATGGGCCCAGCGCAACCAAACAGGGCCTTAAACAACCAAATCAAACTAAGGGATTGGCAGCGCAGGATGACAGCCATTTAGAAAAGTTCTCAGCGGCTGTTTGGTTGGGTTGGTCCCGTCCCATTGTCTCATCCCAAGTTTCGGGGAATTATTTCTACGGGGGATGGCCACACAGTGGAACTAAACAATCACAATTAAATATAGCCCTAAGTTTAACCGAGGCCTATCCGCACTAAAAAAAAAACTCTGGAATCTGCAAACAGATTATGGGGTAGGGCCATATTGTGTTCTCCCACCTTTAGAAACTAAGCTCATAAGAGTATGGGCTGGGTAATTCAATGGTAACCTGGCTATTGCAATTCCCTGCCCCGAGGAGTCGACCAGTCTTTCCATCAAGTGGCGATACTCTTGCTTTATTCTCCGCAAGGGTAATGCCCCAAATACTAAAATATCAGTTACAGACAAAGTATGATAATATTATTATGATAATATTATGTTAACTGTGTTCGTCCAACTGTGTGTTGCAACCATAAAAAAAAAAAGGGCTAGGTCTTGCCCTTGGCATGGCCACACCTATTTAATTTTTTTGCATAGTATCATACGCATATTGTGTCCTTTCCATCACCGTTGGGTTTAGCTTCACCACTTTTCCTTCTTCATTCACGATTGCGTCACCCAACCATCCACCCCCGTCACTTGGTGGTCACAGCAATCTCTTTTACACACAGCTACTGCCCAACCGACACACCACCCGGAGAAAGGAAACAAAAGACAAAACCTATCACACCGCACACCACCACGTAGCCGTTCGTGTGATCAATCTACCGCGCCCGACCGACACACCTAAACCTCGCCCACATCCCAACCAACCCCCCCAGCCACCCAGCCTCAGAGGGAATTCAGAATCCATCACAAGGTTGACCGACAGTTAAGGGAGCAAAACACCGCGAGTGATGGACCAGGCACTAGGAACAAGGCATGTCGAGGCCGACTTGGCAGATTATTACAACCAAACACCACTGTGTTGGGCTGCGAAGGGGGGACATGAGGAAGTTGTCAAGCTTCTATTAGAGAGCAAAGATGTTGACCCTGATAGCCAAGGCAGACACAACAGAACACCACTCTTGCAAGCCAGCTATCATGGACACACAGAAATTGTGAAGACACTCCTGGAAAGAAAAGATGTCAACCCTAACAAACTTGACGCAATCGGGCGGACACCGCTCTGGAGTGCATGTGAGAGAGGGCATGAGGAAATTGTGAGGTTGCTCCTGCAAAGGAAAGAAGTCGACCCAAACTGGCCCAACATATTCCACCAAAGGCCGATATTGGTGGCTGTCTGGGAGCGGCATGAGGGAGTAGCCAAGCTCCTGCTCGAACGCAAAGATGTCAATCCCAACGTAGCGGACAACAAGAGACGAACACCGCTCACAGTCGCTGCCGAAATTGGTCATGTGGGACTTGTCAAGTTACTACTCAAGCGGAAAGATATCAACCCTAATATGCACGGCACAGGGGGGAAAACACCTCTCTCATTGGCTGATTTCTACAAGCATGAGAATGTGGTGCTTTTGCTTTTAGCACGGAGAGATATCGACCCCAATGTTCCAAATGTTTCTTGTTCGACACTGCTCGGGTTCGCTACCCCCCCTGGCGAGAGGGGATCGTCAATCCACCGCTAGAGCGTAACCGCAACGGAGCGCTGAAACCCTCAGCCGGCCACAACTGCCAACCCCACTTAATTGCCTGCATACTCCATCGTCTTAGCCACCATTAAATAGCGCCTATCCGCTCCTTCATAAATTTCGTAGAACATACATATTTCTAAATCCATCCACTGTTTTTTTCTGGCCCTTATTCGGCATTCTGGCGTTTTCTATTCTATCTTTCCAATATCCCGGTCTTTAATTTTGTTCCAGATTGGGGGAAAATGTTCGAACTGTAGGGGGGTGCTTGACGTTTACAGGCATCCATGGATTTTGCTATTAGTCTGCTCGTGAGATGCCTCTGAGGTTTTTATCAAAAGGTACGGGAGTGATGGGATTGCTTGTTTTTAATGCAGGGGTGGGGTTTACCTGTGTATTCGTTTTTAATAAAATTACTACCATTTTGCAGCATATTTACACCTTTTTCTTCTCTCCTATTTGGGGAGGTCTTTTCCTCTATGACTTCCTTTCCAGTGTCTTTGGAAAGTAGGCAACCTGATCCAGGCATGATAATTAGACGACTCAAATACAGAATGATGGGTTTAAAGATATCCGGCTTGTACTGCATACCCGTATAATAACCGAGACCTACCCAAAACCGGTTAACCAGCTAAACCGACGAAGTCCAATATAAAGGGATGCTGTAGGAAGGCAAAATATGAGAGCCACAGGAAGAAAGAAGTTTTTGTAGGGTGGGATGGGAGATAATATAGCGAACAGAACACGGCTGGGCAAGTATCGAATGAGATGTTATGAAGCGCCCACTGCGTGGTCCCTTGCCGGCGTTTGCAAAGTAAGAAGGGAAGCACCCCCCCCCCCCCCAAAATTTCGAAAAGTAAGCCTGGGGTCCCAGGAATCCCAAGGATTAAAAAAAACAGCCCTCCCCCCCCGTGGCCGGGTTTAATTTAACAGGGGAGAACTCCCCATCCCAAAGGGCAAGAATTGAACATGGAAACACAAACAAAGCGGGGGGATGGGGGGAACCCCTGTGCCCACCCATCAAAGGGGGCTTATCAATTTCCAGGGGGAACCTTTATTCAAGTTTTTTTCTTTCCACCATAATAATTTTTCCCCACTTTTTCTTAATATGGGGAGTTTTCCCTTCCCCGAGCTTGGCCAAAAAACCACCCCCCCCTTCCAAGTTCCAAAAATTTGAAAGGG
>NW_003298997.1:671145-704685 GCF_000151645.1 Tuber melanosporum
TTGCTTTTTTTTAATGCAGGGGTGGGTTTTACCTGGTTTTTTGTTTTTAATAAAATTATTACCTTTTTGCAGAATTTTTACACTTTTTTTTTTTTTCTTATTGGGGGGGGTCTTTTTTTTTATGATTTCTTTTCCGGTTTTTTTGGAAAGTAGGCAACTGGTTCTTGGGCTTGATATTTGGAGGATTAAATTACAGAATGATGGGTTTAAAGTTTTCGGGCTTTTACTGAATACCGGTTTAATAACGGAGACTTACCAAAAACGGGTTAACCGGTTAAACGGAGGAAGTCCAATATAAAGGGATGTTGTGGGAGGGAAAATTTTGAGAGCCACGGGAAGAAAGAAGTTTTTGTGGGGTGGGATGGGAGATAATATAGGGAACAGAACAGGGTTGGGAAAGTTTGGATTGGGATGTTATGAAGGGCCCATTGGGTGGTCCTTTGCGGGGGTTTGAAAAGTAAGAAGGGAAGCACCCCCCCCCCCCCGAACATTCGGAAAGCTAGCCATGCTGTCACAGGAATCCTAGGTATAGATAAATACAGCCATCACGCCCTGTGACAGGATTAAATTAAGCAGGGGAGAACTCACAATCCAGAGGGCAAAGATTGAAGCATGACAGCACAAACGATGCGGGTGTATGGGCGGATCCCATGTGCACACCAATCAAGGTGGGCTTATCAATTTCAAGGTGGAACTTATATCAAGTTTTTTTTCTTCCTACCATATAATTGTATCCCAACTTTCTCTAGATTAGGGGAGTTTCCATTCCCTGAGCTTGCCGATAAAGCACCCCCCCCTTCATAGGTACAGAACTTGATAGGGGATAGGGGGAGTGATAGAGTCAAAATATCTCACCAGCAAGTACGCTCTTAATGCTAGAAATCTCACCCATCCGCCTGCTGCATCGCTTTACAATTTCCAACGTAAGATCAGGTTTTTTTCTTCTTCTCATCTTCGCCTGCCTGTCTGTCTGGCTGAACTAGGTCCCCCCGGCACCGCATCAAGATCCACTGACCGGCCCGGTCGGCAATGTCAGATCTACCTCGGCCTACGGGTGGGCTTGGGTCTAATCGGTCGAATGGGGGAAAGGGGGCGGAACACTTCGATGGCCCAGTCCTGCATCACAAAACAATCACAAAATAGACAAACAAATTCGTGTTCACGGCAGGTGCGTGTAAGAGGGAATGGGGAAATTGCTTTTTGAGTAGGAACACACTGATGCAGATAGGGTTGTGTGCGGAGGGAAAAGTGTAGTTGTGTAGAAGTGTGAGCGCACGAGTAATCGTGCATACATAGTCGACCATCTCACTTCATCAAATGAGTGTTTTTTATCCTCCTCCGAGCCGATCATCACATCTTCATCAAAAGTTTTCTCCAATTCGGCTTGCCGATAATATCACCGTCACGAGCTAGGGTCCAATATTATTCTCGTGGCTTTCTAGGATAAGACATGGGGGAGGGGAGGGCTACGGGATCTGGAACTCCCGGTATCATATTCTAGTATCACACAACCGGTCGGTGGGACAAAATCCCGTAAAACGCGGATGGAAGGAATAATTTTCAAAGTGGAAGTTACCGGTGTGAAAGGTGGATTGTTTTGAGGCACCGAGGGTTGGGGCCAGTAGGGTTTTCAGTCCGGTAACATAGGCGGTTTAGGGATAGGGCTGGGAGCAAAGTTTTTCACACGATGGAGGTGACTTCTTTTCTTTTCTTAAGGAGCAATACACTCCACCCAGAATAGAGCAACCACTCCCCCCTTTTCTCTCTTGCTTCTCCTGGGGACTACCAGGCATTGCATCAGGCTGTTTTCCATCTGCCTATCATCCAGTAGAAGAGCCCTGCTTATTTGGGATAACCACCAGGGATTAGGCACTGTCACCACACCATCCGAAAAGTGGGAAGCGAAATTCCCGGCGCAACACCGGTAACCGGCTGCAGTGTTGGGCAATTCCGAGAAAAGTGGGAAAGGAATGCGCCAATAGACGATCCGTTCAATGGCGGTTGTCTCTCCCAACAAGCGAAGACATCCAGCCCAGTTTGAACTGTGGGATGGCGTAGTTCTCAGAATACGGTAACCGCTAAGCTTGGCCACGACTGAAAAGGGAGTATCCGCGTATATATACTCCTGATTACTAGAATAGGCTAGTGTACAACATTTTAAACTAGACTAGACGTCACAGTAGCCGACGGGACATGTTTTTCGTCCAACGCCCGCCCGCCCACCCCACCGCACCGGGAGGAAGAAGGATTCCATCGTCAGGTCAGATAGCACCGTCAAAACTTTTTGTCTGGTGACTGTTCACAAGGAGCCTCTCCCCCCTTTCTGAGTTGGTCGCGCCCCCTCGGTGGCGAAGTTGAGGACCCCAAGAATACTGGTACTTTCGAGAACGGAATCACAGCACCCCAGGGCACCTGAGGTCTACTTACGGTACCAACGTCCCCGAAGAGCCCCTTTGTTTCCTAGGTTGTGATCGCAATATTAATTGATTGTTCTCTTCTCTTCTTCCCTCTCTGTTTGCTTTCGCAGTGCTTGCGCGAACCTATCAACAACAGGTTTGGTTGTGGACATTTGATTGCGCAATCACAAATCTGGTGAGCCTTATTTCTATGTCTGTGAAGTTGTCAATTGCGTATCTTCTGCGAGCGGGTGAAGCTTGCCTATCATTTGTACTCTCACTCCTCCCTCGTTTTAGCCCCCCAGTACCCAAGTACGTTACGTTGTCAATTTCACATTAACCACCGAAGTTAGGCCAGTTGACACGGCAAGCGCCCAACATCAGTACTACTTCGGCCAGCCATCGTACCCAACCAATACCTAAACCTCGGACGCATCCCAACTAGCCCAAATTATTTAGCGCGACGGAGGCCAGTTAGGATCCATTGCAGGCTGATAGTCGACTGGCGATTCAACCCCCGTGAGTGATGGATTCGGCCTTAGGAAGAAGGCACGTCAAAACCGGCATAGCCGACGATGCCAACCGAACGCCACTCCATTGGGCTACATGGGGAGGACATGAGGAAGTTGTCAAGCTGTTGCTGGAGCGAAAGGATATCAACCCTGACGGCCCAGATATATTGGGCGCAACACCGCTCGGGAATGCCTGTAGCGGGGGGTATACGGAAATCGTGAGGTTACTCCTACAAAGGAAAGATGTCAATCCTAATAGCCAGGACAACGGTGGGAGCACACCACTCTGCAAGGCCAGTTACGGAGGGCATACGGAAACCACGAGGTTACTTCTCCAGTCGAAATGTGTCAACCCTAACAGTCAAGACAGCTATGGTCGAACACCGCTTTGGGAAGCCAGCCACGCTGGACATATAGAAATCGTAAAATTGCTCCTTCAGAGAAAAGATATCAACCCTGACAAAGAAGACGAGGATGGCGGGACACCGCTCTGGTATGCCTGCTACCGAGAACATGAGGAAATCGTGAGGATACTCCTGGAAAGGAAAGATATCAACCCCAACATGGGAGATAAGGATGGCCGAACACCACTCTGGTATGCTAGCCGGAAAGGGCTGGTGGAAATTGTGAGATTGCTCCTGCAAAGGGATGATGTGGAGCCCGACAGGCCAGATCGATATGGCCAAAGGCCACTATCGATAGCTGCCAAAAATGGGCAGGAGGAAGTGGCAGAGCTGCTGCTAGAGCGGGAAGATGTTAACCCCAACAAGACCGGCAACAATCGTCGAACACCACTCACACTTGCTGCCCATTCCGGCTATGAGGGGGTTGTAAAGTTACTACTAAAACGGAAAGATCTCAACCCCAACCTACCAATCATTGACGGGCGAACTCCGCTGGCCTCTGCCGCTCGCCGCGGACAAGAGGGAATCGTGAAGTTACTCCTGGAGCGGGCAGATGTCAACCCTAACTTCCGATGCAAAGATGGCCATACACCGCTCACCTTCGCTTCCTTGTCCGGAAGTGACGAAGTGGTCAAGCTGCTGTTGGAGCGGGAAGATATCGACCCAGACATGCCCAATGCTGACGGTAGAACACCGCTCATTTTCGCTGCCCACTACGGATATGAGGGAATAGTGAAATTAATACTGGGATGGAAGGGTTGTTGAAGGTTCGGGTTAGATGTGGATTGGTCAGGGTAGATGGTGGAAGTTGTGGGAGTCTGGTGGATAGCTCAGAGGTTCGATAGATCAGTGTGGGGGTTCAGAGATTGGCAGAGTGGGTTCTCTATACTCCTCTTTCCTTTGTTATAACGGGAGTGCACGGAGGAAAGGAAAGTATGCATGGAGAGCTAGTGATGGGTGTGGTTATCCATAGAGGGATCAGAATACATTGTTTATGTTTTACTTATACTGCTGTCTTTACCGTTTTGCATAGGAAAAATGGAGACGAACGAAAGTTGCATATTACCTTACCTCTTACTCTTGTCCACGTCCCGCTATCATTCTCCCCACATCCACTTACTCTTCTCACTACCGCAAGCCTACGACGCCACAGCGACCAATCCACATACGCCCGTGGACTTGCAGTCCCATTTAGCACCTCCGCGCGAGGGATAAGACTCCTTCCCGGCATCCCGAGGACAAAGCACATTCCTATGGCCGCCCCACTTTTTTCTAGGCCTTGTCCGACCTCCTATAGTTTTCTGTACTCGTACTATCTTGCGCATATCCCGGTCTTTGTCTCGCCCTCATATCGGGTCGGAAAAAGTCCAGCCGGAGGGACACTTGATTTTTATATGCATCCTTGGGATTTGCTCTAATACTAGCTCCCTCAGAGGAGGATAACTGAGTCCTTAGCCAAAGGGTACGGAAGCGAGGGCACTGCTGGTTGCCAGTGCTGCCATGGGATCCTATCTCTTTTGTACCCTAACCGCATAGGATATGAGTTAGAAGCGGCGTGATCACCTTAACTCATTCGGTATTTTCGCGGCTCTTTTTTTCCTTCCCCCCCCCCTTGCATCGCTCTTATTGTTTCACCCTTCAATTGTTCTTTAAATGTGGTTTCATTATAATTCTCGTAGGAATACCCAGCAAACCCCCATTCCTCTCGTGTTTAAAACTCGTCCCTCTTTTTCTCCCCCCCAGAGCACTCCCCACTTTCTTTCCTCTATTTTGCGGCTACCTCCAGGTAAGAAATTGCCACAAGAATAAATCCATTGTGCTCTCGTGTCGGTATGTTACAAGTGCCAGTGGAGATGTTTTCGTACAAGACAGGAATTGTTTTGCCCGTTAGCTTAAATTAACTGTTCGGTAACTTTCTTGGGGGCACATGTATGATACAGGAAGGTGATTATAGAAAATCTTTCAAACCATCACCAAAGCTGTTGGTTCCTGGACTGCACCTATTCTGTGCTAGTAAAGGTTTATGAGATCAATATTTAAAGTTGTATTAGGAAAGCAGGTGTTCAACTCTGAGGCCCGATTGAGAACTTCCGACCTTCACGTTCATACTATGATATAAGACTTTGCAATAACTAAAAAAGCTGATCGCACACCTAGGGGAAAAGAGAAGAAAGAAATCGGAAAAAGATCCTGCGAATATGTTTTTCTCATTTATAACCCTCCGCCCCCCACGAAACAGGATTCCATGTCTTGGGTCCTGGTTTGAAATGCTTCGTGAAGTTGTCCCAATACTTTGCCCCTTCCGCGAGTACCCCAAAAACTAGGTCACCCTGCAGTATAAATAGTTCATGAAACTTGAAGGGTGAGCTGGAGTGGATCCCTGGCGAGGCTCGATTTCAATATCATGCTGTATGATACTACAAATCAAGCCTTCCACTGGGTCCAGGGTTTGTCGGGTGAACCCGAGTCCTTCGTTGGGTTGGATCGAGTTCATCGGGTTGGGTCGTGGGTGCCGCTTCCTTGGGCTGAGTTAGGTTTTAGAAAGCTCAACCCGGATTAACCTACCCATCGAACCCGACATATTTTGCCAGCTTATTTTTCCCGCTTGAACAATCCCCCCCTACATGATAGCCCGAGCCTATGGAACCGGCAAGACCGATTTTCCGAGGCACGGGGAAGTGCTACGAAATTGTCTGAATCGAGAGACCTCATACGAGATGCCGATCCTTTAAAAGATTTAGCAGTATTCAAATATCACTCGGTTCTGGTATCATACTTCCAAAAATCAATACCCGGCAACGGACTCTGATATGCAAGCATGATGGGCTAGCAGTAGGCCTCCTTTGTATCAATCCACTGAAGCTACCGTTTAAATTGTCTTCTCCCACATCAAAAAACTTACCCCCCGCAAAATCCGACGCATTGCCTTGTGAATACAGTAGAAGAGTGTGGATATGATTCTAGTATCAAATGGTGGTTGATTTGCTTGGCCCGCGTGGCCTAAGGGACATGTTTCCGGCCCGCACTGGAACAATAATCTGGTGACCAGAGAATACAGTATAATCTTTTCTCCGTGCGGGAATAATATTAGTATATTCTCCTGATTCCTAACCGCCAGCTAATGTAATTGTGAGAAATGGGATTGAAAGTAGTGACTTGGTGCCGGATTTCCCTAATAGATAAGCTTTAAAGGAGAATAAGTTCCTGGTTTCTTGTTGAAAATAAGGAGGACGGTTGATGCTGGGGTAATGATTAACTGTGGGGTTTTGTACAGTGGAAAGCAGTGGCTCGTATACAGAGGAGAGAAATTTGTATTGAGTGGAGACAAAGACCGGAATCAATTGAGAGATGAATCGATAGTCAGGTGAGAAGCGAGGAGAGTGGTATATAGGAAAGCAGGAGTTGAGGGGATGAACCGAAAAGGAAAGAAAAACATAGGGGTGAAAGCTATTCACCCCTTGCGCATCCTCATACTAGCTTGTACACGCACCATCGTAGCCTCAAGTGCGGCCCTTCAACTATGATACCATTTTCAACATTTCTCCTAGGAAGGGCGACGAACCCATAAATCCTGACTAATATCCGTCATCTAGCTACCATATCACAAAAGGCAGCACCCTTACTAGCAGATACCACTGAATCTGCGTACAACGAGCGAAAAAGAGAATTCGTCAAATTAAGAAAAAATACCCGTTGTCGATCTGTTTCGTCGCCGGTTTCCGTCGTGCCGCAGGTGCGGTGAACCCCCCCACACGGGTACTGGAAACATCGTATAAGCACCGCAAAACCCCGTAGCCATATAGAATCACAGGTAGGCCCTTTCCCTCCGGCGGCTATGCTTTTGACTAATGATGCCTTTTCACCGACCAATCAAGAGCAGGGGAAGCCATTGCACAGCGATGATTCAAGAGCAGAGCTCTTGGCGCCATGGCATTGTGTATTTTTATTTTCGTCCCAGTTTTGTCCTTGGTCGCTGATGAGGGATTCAGGCTGGTCGACACCGCGAGTGCCCAACACCAGAACTTCACCGATCATCCTATCGTACCTGGCCGACATATTTAAATGTCCGGCGCATCCTAGCAAGTCCGAGTTATTTGGGGTCCCGGAGGCCAATCAGAACCCGTTGTAAGGCTGATCATCGACTAGCGAGACAGAATACTGCTTGGGATGGACCCGACATTGAGGAGGAGACATGTTAGGGCTGACCTGGCGGACCATGATCATGAAACACCACTCTATTGGGCGGCAGGGAGGGGACACGAGGAGATTGTCAAGCTGCTATTGGGACGAAAAGATGTCAACCCTGACCGCCCAAACAGCTGGGGCGGAACACCGCTCGGCATCGCTTGCTTCGGGGGACATACAGAAATCGCGAGATTACTATTGCAAAAGAAAGATGTCAACCCTAACAATCTGGATAGATTACGGAGAACGCCACTCTGGATTGCCAGCTCCCAAGAGCGTACGGAAACCGTGAGGTTGCTCCTCCAAAGGCAAGATGTCAACCCTAATGCCCCAAACGGCGGCCGAACACCACTCTGCATTGCCAGCCTCTTTGGGCATACAGAAATTGCGAGGTTACTCCTGCAAAGGAAAGATATCAACCCTGACAAAGAAGACAATGATGGCGGGACACCGCTCGGGCATGCCTGCTACCACGGACATCAAGAAATCGTGCGGATACTCCTGCAAAAGCAAGATGTCAACCCTAACCCAGAAGATAAAGATGGCCGAACGCCACTCTGGTATGCCAGCCTCGAAGGATGGACGGACATTGTCAGACTACTCCTGCAAAGGAAAGACGTCGCTCCAGACAGACCAGATATGCATGGCGAAAGGCTATTATCGGTGGTTGCCGAACTTGGGCTGCAGGATGCGGTTAAGCTACTACTAGAACGGGAAGACGTTAACCCAAACATGACAAGCAACGAAGGGCAAACACCGCTCACACTCGCCACCCACTCTGGCCATGCGGGGGTTATGGGGCTGCTGCTGAAACGGAAGGATCTCAACCCCAACCTACCAATCACCAACGGACAAACACCACTCGCCTCGGCCGCCCGCCGCAGAGAAGAGTGGATCGTGAAATTACTCTTGGAACGGGTAGACGTCGACCCTAACTTCCGATGCAGTGATGGCCACACACCGCTCACCTTCGCTGCCCTGTACGGATATTACGGAGTGGTCGAGCTGCTATTGGAACGGGAAGATATCGACCCGAACATGCCAAACGCTGACGGTAGAACACCACTCACTTTCGCTACCCACTACGGACATGAGGGGATTGTGGATTTACTTCTACAATGGAAGGGTGGGGAAGCAGCGAAACCACTATAAGCCCACAATTACTCAACCGCCAATCCACTTGCGCCAGTAGACTTATAAGTAGGTTCGCTGCCTCTGCATTACCCGAATACGGCACTTTAGTGGCATCCTAAGGAACATGCACATTTCTAGGGCCACCGCCATTTTGTCCCAGCCTTGCCCGACCTTCTGCGGTTTTCGACACTATCTTGCGCATATCCCAGTCTTTGCTTCTGCTCCTGGGCGGGTTGGGGGTCCAGCCGGACGGGAACACACCCTGTTCGCATATGCATCCCCCCTGGTTTGTTTCCGGCTCTCGCGAGGGGGATTTCCTGGCCCTTCTACATCTATTCTTTCCTTCAGTATAACTACAATTATTTTTTGTCTCCTTTCCCTCCCTCTTTTTCTCCCCCCGCGCCTCGGTCGGATCATTTCATCCTTCAACTTTATCTACATATAGTTCATGGCAGCCCCCGTAGGAATACCCAACCCATTTCTCAATTGTTCTCCTCCCGTACTCAGTTTCATCGTTTTTTTGTTCCCCTCTTTGAGCAATTTTCACTCTTCACTCCTTTTTTTGCCCTGCAACAATTGCTGTGTAAGAAATCGCCGTAAGACAGGAGCCATTTCGCCTCGTGTGCCGGTGTGGTACGGAGAGGCGATCGTCCGGGGGCGATAACCGAAGACTATGGAGAGAGAAAAAAAGCTTGAAAGATACAGTACGCAACAGAAGAATACCATGGCACGATATTGGTGAATTATAGTGCCGTAGGTTGTGGGTAAACTCGACCCGCCGCTATTATCTCCATGGTAGCTGGTACTTGTTCTAGAGAATCACGCCTACCGCAAGGGTGGGGCCAACAGAGGTTACCGGTATATACGGTACCTGGGGACTACAACCACAGCAGAACAATTTCCCATCGTGAGTTTACCTATCGCGCAACACATAAATTTCTATGATGTGTTTCACAAAGAAGAATAGATAAAAAATGCGATGGAAGTGAGAAGGGATTTTTTACGACCGAAAAATACCTATCCTTTCTGCCTCTACCAACCAGCTCATGAATTTGTCCCCTTTCTGTTCACTTTACGGGGAGAAAATGCCCCTAATCAATGCGAGGCCCCACTGCCTGTCGGCCAACGAGAGTCTGGTAAGCTTTGGACTGGGGAGTACTGTAACAGTTGAATATTTCTGCTATTTTTTCTCACCCGGTTTGGTGTTGTGGTACGTGATCCCTTCCTCACCTCCCCGAATATTACAGGATACCAGATAGTCCCGATTCCCGCGGTCCACTCCAACTCCTTTTTCTCCTTTGCGAAAATTAGGATTTTGAGCCCTTGTAGGAATGAGCCCATGTGCCAGAAATCAATTGACGATGATCATTTGGCTCAACATCAAGTATGGTAACGGAGGGTGGACGCCTGTTTACTGCCGTGTGACCGCATGCTTTAGAGGGTGAGAACAAGGGAGGTGTCCAATGCTGGAACGTACGAAATATGATTAAACTTTTATTATTGCTTAATGAGGTGAATTTTTGTCTCTCCCTCAGGACGAGTGACCTTTGGTGATTCTATACTTCGGAACTTCTAACGTCGATTAGCGCGATAGGCTGACCGGGCGGGAAAACAGAAGAGCCAGAATCCTCTGGGGTTCTTCTAGAAGTAAGAGGGACGGGGGATTTCTCAACTGCGAATGACGTCGACTCACCTTGCTTCCCAAAGGTAGGATTCGACTGCCATACCAAAGTCGAGAAAATCCCCCACCTCCTTTCACAATATTATCACGAGACTATTCAGTCTTTCCGATAGATTCCGAAACAGAAAAAAGATCTTCACCATCTGAGCCGCAATCACATATTTCCCAGAACAAATTTGGTTTTTGTCGGTCTCTAACCATGAATGAATGAGTGTCAGTAATTGCCCGGCATTTTCGGCAATTGAAAATAGGGGCCCATTTGGACCACGGCGCGGTCAGTGGGGTAGTTACAAGTCGAGTTTGCCTAGAGTTTACTTGTAATCTCGCTCGACACTGGCCATAATCCTTCAAGGAGGCCATCACGAGCACTCCGGCAAAGCCCAAGCCAACCGGACCGCCCATTGAGGAGGGGTGAGCCAAAGAACGCCAAAAATAGGGGTTGTGGAGTGATAATTACTGCTCCACTGATCCTGATCTAATTAACTTCAGGGCACCTTTTGGAATATTCCCCTCTATCTGAAATGCACGGCACATTTTTTTCCTGAATTTTTATCAACTCCCTATAGGACGATAGAGGCATCTGAAGTAATTGAGGCTATCTGAAGTGTATTTCGTGCGTACGAGAACAAAGGCTCTCGTCCAGAAGGTACTGTACGGTGCAATGGCATTGCGAGAAAACGCTCATCACTGCTCCACGTTAGATAGGCTTTGGGATCTAAATGATTATATCCTATCTTAGGAGACTGTATGCAATCTGTCTTTTCAGATCTCATAAAACCTGTTGAATTTTGCAGGGCCAAAAGCTCCTCTCTATAGAGATATGGTTGGGTATCTATCCCCTGACTAAACATTTGGCTTTTAAACAGCTATAACTCCGGAGCAGGAAAAACCACGAACACCGGCACTGTGATCGCGATCACAGATTATCACTCGGCTGAAACGAAACGCCAAGGCAATGACCCAAGAGGGGTATCATACATGAGAAAAATTTTCCCCGCCCCCTTTCTCTCTCTCAAAGACACTCTCGCACTCATCAACTCGCTTTCTCGACTCAACTAACTAACACATGTGGAAAAGACAGGAGTATAAATAAATGACCATCGAGCCTCCTCCCATTGTTCCACCGAACTCCACACATATCCATCGTGATCCCTGCTTATCTGCGCAAGTTCCCCTCCCACAGCCTGTGCCATCGGTAACAAGAGAAAGAACAAAGGAAAAGGCACCATGAGGGACTCCCGCTGCCGCACTGCCTCCATACCACCCCGACACATGTGATATAGCAAACCAGTGAACGGGTAGGCGAATAACAAAGGACTGGCGGGCGGCCAGACTAATGACTCGGTGGACAGACAGAAAGTCGGCAGGTAAACTGACAAGAGAATAGGCATACGGGCGAGCAAACGGACGTGCGAACAAATAAGCAGGGGACAAGCGAACGGGGTGACCAACGAACTGACGAATAAACTAGTGGACGAACAAGCGTACAGGGGTGGAATATCATTGATGCTGCTTCTCTAGCCATAGAGCATATTCTAAACGTGTCAGGCAGGTTCTAAGCACGTTGGATGAGCTGTGAGCATACCGAGTAGAATTTCCAACATTGGCGCTTTGCATAGAACCCAATTAGAAAGTGATATCTTATGATCTGAATGCCATTTTCTATCAAAAAGCGCGCAAGTCATACTATCACACAACTAGAGTAAAATTTGCCTTGAACAAGAGCTAATGAGTCTCTTACCCCCAACCCAGGAACACGTAAAATCCGGCACACCAAAGTGTCCTCCCATGTATCCTCGACAAATACCAAAAGTGGTCCATGAAAACGAGGGGATTGGGTACGAGTGGAATGAGATCTGGAACAAAGATGTGCAGTTGCGGTAATACTCACTTTCAAAATGCGGCATTGGTTATCAATTAATTCCACTTTTTAAGAGATTGCAATTGCATTTCATTTCGTGATAAGGTATGATAAGAAGGAAAAGACAACCCTGAGTGGCGACTTGGCAATGCATTTTTTTTTTTTCTGCACCGTTATAATATTATAATCTCGAGGCTCCAGACCCCGACTAATGCAATTGTAAGAAGCACAGTTGAATCTAGCTGCTAGGGATTGGACTTCCCTAACTAATTAGCTTCAAACGAGGATAATTTCCTAGTCTCCCGGTGATACAACTATATCAATTGAGGAAGAAACGTGGGAGGTGCTCGACTATCTATACATGAAAGAACCAGCCACTTATTTCCCTGACTCGGGTGGCCTCGCTCGCCGCACATCATTCATCACATCACCAGCTGATGTACAGACAAGTCTCCCCTACGGGCAGCCCTCCCAGATCTGGCAGGACACTCCAACGTTCACTTAGGAAGGGCGACGAAACTTAGATGGTGGCTGATATACCTTTTCTCGCTGCCATAAAACCAGCACCAGCCTTACCCATCAGATTTCCAGCAGATACCACAGAATCTGCGCAAATTAGGCAAAAAAGTGCATTCGTCAAATTAGGATAACAAAAAGAAAAAGAAATACCCATCGCCGATTTATTTCATACCAGTTTTTGCCCTCCACCGGTGGGGTAAACCTTCCACTTGGGTCCTGTAGTAGAAAACGTCGTATAAGCATCACACAACCCCTCAGCCATATCATGTCCAGGCGATTGAGAAGGTATTTCGCTCGCCCACCACGGTCCCTCGCGTTCAGACAGTGATAGCAAATATAGAGTATCATAGTTAGATGGGCGGTAATCGCGTTTTGCACTACGGTAGGAGTAGATAACATGGCATAGGGCTTTCCCCATAGATGACTACCGTAGATTCTCCAATAATCGGCCCATGTGCTATGTCGTCGGGGTTGCCTCATCTGGTACGGCCCGGTCTTTTTTGGTTTTTTTAAGCCTCTCAGAGGGCTGAGCAGCTTACCTTTTGCTATGTTTTTCACCCCTTTTCCGGGGTAGGGAATTTTCCACGACATAGTACATGGGCCGATTGTTGGAGTTTCTAGAGTTATATTTTTGACTAATGATGCCTATTCACCGACCAATCAGGAGCAGGGGAAGCCTGCCCAGCGGTGGTCCAGATACCTTGGCGCAAAGGCATTGGGCGTTTTTTAATGTCTGGTTGGTATCATACAACCCATTGCCAATTGGGAAAGCACGGCGTATCACATAACCTTTGCGAGCTGCGCTCCGGGGGTTAGCGGAATAAGGTATTGCAGGTTGCCGGGCCAGTGCGGGGTCATAGCTCACCATGAGGGGTCCGTGGACCCCCGATACATATACTCCCCGGAGCCCCCCTTTTCCTCCGGAGAGAACCACAAGATCACCTAACCTCCTGTTTCCTACCGCTTGCGTTCTCTATTTACCTCGTGCTCACCAGAGACGCCAGAACGCGTTCAAGTTACACAACCCTCACCCAATCCCTCCTACCTGAGCTACTATCTGCAATTAGTAATTAAATAGACAATGCCTCGCCGTAGAGGTTCAACGCGTCGTGGAAACCCTACCTCAGCAAACAGTCGAACAGCACACGGAGGTGTCCGCAAAAACACACGCAGCCGACAACCTTCAGTTCGGTACGGTCATTCCCTCAGCCAAGAGGCCCAACAGCTCATCAGTGATGAGACAAATGGCTCCAGCGGTAGCGAGGAGCCCCAGTCAAGCGAACCCCAGAACACCCATTCACCTTCGACCAACACCTTACCACATATGCAAGATTCTGATACCCGGAATCCCACATCCTCCTCCTCACGCGTAATTCTAGCAACTCCAAGCCAAATAGGAACTCCATTGGTACCACACTATTCACCTAGCACCCCCATCAATCTCAGCAACATGTGTGAACTACTGAGATCCCATGAAGAAGATATCGTTGAGCGAGTAGTCCTCCGTCTCTGCTCTTAGAACCAAGCCCCTTTCCAACCACCACAGCCCAACTCTACCACATCACACAACCGCACTGTAGAGCAGACACCGCTGCTGGAAAACCCTAGAAATGCGAGGTTAATGGAAATTGCAGAGCTAGAGGGCCAGCTGGCCTGACTGAGAAACGAAGAGAACAGCGGACGGAATAGGCTTACTGAGGCAAGGGTACCGGGTATGTATGACCATACAGAACCATTGATGAATTTCGAAAGTGAGAGTGCATCAGGTGTGGTAGAATCTGTGGAGCTCTTGTTTCCAGGAGTCGAACGAAATACTTTAATCCAAATAATTGAGAACCGCTTCAAGCCAACTAATATCTACCGGCTATTAGCAACGGAAAAGGAACGTGCCGAATCCCAGCGAACCATAAACATAGGAGGCGTTGAATTCGAGCAAGCAGAGCGAGACGGGAATGAGGGGGAATACCGTATGTCCAGCTTTTTCAAAGCTTGGGCTGCCTATAGCGGAATTCTGATTAAGTTAGCCCCTCACGCACTACAAGGAGAATTTGCCACAGCGATGTTGATATATACAATGAATTTGTATGACTTGTTGGAGAGATATACGTGGGAGGGGGTTAGATCTTACCATTTTCAATTTCACCGGAAACGAGTTGCAAGTGGAAAGAACATATACCAAGCAATCGAATGGCGCCTATTGGACAGTGAGCTGGTGGCCGCTCAATGTTTTGCCCACCCCATCCTGCGAGCTACTTGGGCATCTGGCTATAAATCAGCATCAGTAGCAGCAAGCAGAACATATGAGTTCCCGACACAAAAATCATTCCCGAGATCAGCATACCCTTACCCTTACCCGGGAACACCATCGTTCCCCCCTCCTAGCGCTATGGAATGAATACCCTTCAATCAACCTATCCTACCGGTGATTAGCATCTCGCCAGCTGGCACAGGAACATTACCCCCCAACGGACAAGCGTGTCGCAATTGGAACTTTTGGGAATGTAGAGCAACCCACTGCCGCTACCCGCATATCTGCATATAATGTGGCAGCAGCCACCAGGCAGTTCAGTGCCCACTGGCAAATAAGGGACAATCACTTGTTCCCCGCTCCGGTTCTTACCGACGTTAGCCCCCCACCCCCCCTATTGCCCATACCACACATTACTTCCCTTAACTTAGCACTGTATATAAAAACTTTTCTTTTCCTAGATTTCCTTATTTCATTAGCACTCCGCTTACTTTCTCCAAGCAATATCCATTACCCACATAGAAGATCTTAATTCGCCAATCTGGCCAAATCACATTACCTTTCCTATGACTGTTAGCCAACATCATACCCGCCCCAACACTGCTCTTCACTACCCGCCTTTTACGCCACATAATATCCCCATGCCTGCCGGCCCACTGAAATACACAAGCTGGAAGCAACTTGCCTGTAACTACACAGATCCATCTGTAATTAGTTCAATTGCTGGCATATGTCAATTTGGAGCAAGGATCGGTTACAAATGGCACTGCATGGCAGCAACTATCCACTCCAACCTCGCTAGTGCTAGGGAAGATCCCCCACTCATGACTACCGATATAAGAATAGAATTGCAGAAAGGCCACTTGGAAAAATACAGCAGCGAGGCCACTCTTCCTCTCAATTATGCTGCCTCGCACCTTGGCCTGACCGGCAAGGCTGATGGGACCAAGCGCAGCATCCACCACCTCTCCTACCCGCCCAAGTACCCGAGCTCAATATACAGTGGAATCCCGGTTCACTATAGTGCTATAGCCTAGAGCACAGTTGAAAGTGCTATACAGGCAATTCAAAAGTTCGGTAAAGACTGCCACTTGGTCAAGAGGGATTTCGAGAGCGCCTTCAGGCACATTCCCGTTTCCCCGCTCGACATACTGCCCTTGGGATTCTACTGGGAGAACCAGCACTATGCGGAAAGATTTCTCTCCTTTGGCCCCCGGACGGCACCATACCTATTTAACCTCTTTACCGAACTGTTTCATTGGATGTTGGAGAAGGAGCTTGCCAAAGAAGCTCTAAACGCCGAGGTCATCCACTCCCTGGACGATTTTCTGATCATACTGCCAGCCCCCTAGAGTACAACTCGGTGTCCAAAAATATTCTCGGAACTCTGTTAAGAAATGGGACTATCCATCAAGGTCGCCAAAAATAAGGATGGCAAGGTCGCAAGTTTTGGAGGAGTTGAATTAGACACCGAGAAAATGGTAGTCTGACTACCAATTAAGAAGCTGGAAAAGCGCGCACCATCGCTAGCACAACTATGAAATTGACATCGCTGACACCACTTGAAGTACAATCGATTACTGGCTACCTCAACTTCGTAGTATTGGTGGTACCGCTTGGTCGGGAATTCCTAAGACTTTTTTACAACATGGAGCTATACCTCTCGTGGGGGGACCGAAACCAAAAATGGTGGATATTACATGAAGCAATGAAGGATCTTACCTGGTGGTCTGAGCTGCTGGCTCACATACTGAAGAGGCGTAACGATCCCCCTACAGATAGTTCTTAGTGACAGGAAATGATATTTCTCTTCTTGTTCTTCTCCTTCTTAGCCTTTTGATAGCACTAGGCCTATGCACAAGTTCCAATAGTACAAGACCTATGTCTTCTATCGGGAACGCCTATCAGAAGATTTCACTAAATCTACCTCATATAGAGTTATTCCGGTCATAATAGCAATAAAGGTCGAGATAATGATAAAGAGCATAAAGATATTTTATATTCATTAAAGTAATAAGTAGGAAAAGTACTTAGAATTCAATCTAATTTTATTTAAACTAATACTGCCAATACTGAAATACGAGGAGCACCAGGGACGGGCCTCTAGGTTGTCTCATCCTGGATACTGCTAACTATAAACTAATTAAACCTCCAACCCCGTACCTCAAACATGCCCACACTATATCCCAATCACAAACACTAAATACAAAGCCATTAAGTGTAAAGAAAAGTCCTTATCAGCCCAGCCTACCTGCCAGCCAAGTTACCCGTACAAAATATAAAAATTCCACTACCGCGACCAGAATGTGATCCCACGATAACCACCTCCACAATAGAAACCCACCTGAGCACCCTCACTTAATGATCCCTGGACACCCCAGTGACCACCCCAACACTCACCCCCATCTCCAAACAAAAGAAAGACTAAACATCAAAGAGTGTAGACCCTCGGGAAAGCCAACTTACAGGGCAAAGGCACCTCAGCCAAGGGGGTACAAACTATCGTAGAGAGTCCAGGAGGCATCACAGTAGCAGTGCAACCTGAAAATCTCAGTGGAAGCAGCCAGGACAATATAGTCCCTGTACCGTCGACACTTGGCCAAACACCCCTAAGAATTTAAGTCCTCCTAAAACTCCTGAGCTCCCTATACTAGTAGCCAACCTGCCATGGACTGGGTAGCAGCCGGTTCGTGATAGGGAACTGGTAAAGGTAATAACCCTTCCAAGTCAGGGACAAGTGGCACAGGTGAGGTGTGGTCTTGCTTGACTCGGCGCTTCTTGTTCTTCTTCCTCTTTCTATCCCCAGGTGCAGGTCTAGCAACAGGGATAGATGAGCCACCCTCATTACTACGCATGGCCACCGAGAGGATGTCACCAGAGCCATTACTGCAACCAGCCACCGGCTCAGCCATAGAGGACTCAGGCACTAGCCCCTCCAAAGGGGGTGATACCACTACAGCTAGTGTTATTATACCAGGACCCACGCCACCCACACTAGGAGCAAGCGCCTCAACCCCATCTGACAAGTCAGGAACTAGTCCAACTACATTGCTAACCACAACTGAAGCTACAGGAGGGGCTGAAATAACTGCAGGTACAACATTCCCCTGAAGTAGGTCCTCCACTAGACCCAGAGAATTCTCAGAGTCTAGTCCAACCCTGCCAATCGAGACCACTGAAGTAACTAAAGTGACTGAGACAATAGGTCAAGATGTGATTGTTAGGAATATCGAGATCTGATGCTTAGAGGTTACCATAGGTACGGTAGCTCTACCCAGAATCGGAATCTCTGGTCTCCAACACCCCCCTCGGGCCTTCTTATTGGGCCCACACGTCATCATACATATCAATCTCAGTTACGTCCTGTGAATATAATAGCACAAAATTAAAGGTGATAGCATAACACTATATACATTGCTGCCATCAGTCCAACCAGATCCTGTTCACAGCATATATCAGTGCGGACCTTCGGCTAGGTCTGAGAAGTGAATTGGGGTATATCTGTCAACTACCCAGAAGATTACTAGAATTGAAAACGGTGAAATCCTTGGTATGGACTGAAGGTAACAGGACATATTCACACAAAGAGATGGTATTGAATGGTAAAGGATCTTAGTAAGAGACCAATACATTCACATCCACCCTACAACACCTGAAAGAGTCAAGAACTCAGAGGGACAATACCATAGAAGCCATTGAACTTCATGGAGTATTGTAACTAGGTTTTGGAATACGTTGTAGTTACGAGGATAGCTTCCAATACTACAACTGTAATTGAAACCTCTGTTACCCAGAGTAGCCAAGGGTATGTGAAGTGAGGGAATATTTGTCAATCTGGTAGAATTGCTTTATATGTAAATTAGTAGGAAGTCCTGAGGAAGATATTTATCGATTGTCTAAGGAGTTATGGAGGTTTAAAGTTAGATGACCTGGAAAAAGGTTGTGATTATGACTACCTTCATAGATGTAACTCGTAGATGAAACTGATCATTTTATTAACAATGGAGACAATTGGAGCCAACTCAGTTCAACTTGATAACTAGACCACAAGTCTAAAGACTTTAAGGATCGGAGAATTACTATTGGGAAAAGTATGGTTCTGAGTTAGTTATATTGGAATTGCTAAAGAGAGTGTGGCGATTTTCAGGTTCTCCAGATGTTTCCATTTTTCAAAAATACCCGACATTGCAAGTTATAATCAGAAAGGTACATAGTTGTATGATAAATAGATGTAGTCCGAGAATACTCAGATGCAGAATATAAATATTGAAGTGCCTCCTAAGCTTAAGACATCATCAAGCAATAGAGAAAAGACCTTAACAATATAATATTGTTTTATGATTCTATCTTACTTTACCAAATTTACTTCACTCTTAGTAGCCATAAACAAAACGAGTGAACTCAAACCTTCATAGACAATCTCTATCAACAAAAACAAATCTTGATTGGCCTAGACTATTCTGAAGTCTACCAGATTATCTTCTCCTAACTGTATATTGTTAGATCTCCTTGTTACCCAGGCTCTCTACCTATCTACCTACCTCTTCCTACCACATGATATGGCCAGGACACCAAGTGTCTTACTACATATCCTACTCAAACGGAAACTTCCAAAAACGCTGGCTTTGTAGCCTGCGTATGAGAAATGTAAGCTCGCAAATGAGGAAAGAAGATATCACAACCTCTTAAGTTGATTACTCCAGGGGACCAAATGGATACCTCCGGAGATTACCACTCCACGACTTTCAGTCATTCATCCCCTCTCCACCTGGCTCTCCGAAAACCGTTTGGAGGACTAGTAGCAAAAATCCTTATTGCCCCACCATTCTTTAGGTTCCCCTCTCCCATTTCAGGACGCTCTACACCACGTCAAAAAAACACAGGCAGTAAATTTAGGAAGACTTGGTTCTAGAGTCTGAATAGTGATAAGTTAAATATGGCAGGATATTTCAACCAGTATTGATACTTCCAACATTGCCTTTGAGACACTGTCAGCCGACTCACAAGCCAATGGGTGAGGACTGATAGAAGTACAGCAAAGATTGCTAGAAGGACAAGACATACATGACAATGACATAACTATTATGTTACATCAGTATACTGCGGTAGAGGTAAACATCTGAGAAATCAAAGAAAGAATCAACTGGGAAATAGCTGCTAAATTGGCAGTACAAGATTCATGATAAGAGCATCATGAGGGTGTAACTACCCAATTGTAGCGAGAGACTCTCAAGTGAGATCTTATTCTGGATCAACCTTTCCTGGAGTTTGGAACACAACAGACCTAATACAATCAAGCAATTTGTAACTTGATATCCAATCAGGCCTCTAGACAAGAATGAGATGAAGACCGCTATGGTGACTTTATCCTCACCATTCAAAGGGATCAAACAGATATATCTGATATGTTATTCATAGTACTTGAAAAACTTAGAGCTAGATAGTGGACAACTAAGCGGTCAGCATGAGATGTTGGAGTCAGTCCCAGAAGCGTGGAAAGATGCTGCAGAAAGGAAGGAACCTGAGGAAATTCCTACTCGAAGTAAGGGAATGCAGAGAGAAAAAGAACCCCCAACTCCTATAATAGCAGGCAGTGACCCGAATGATGGGAGCAATGATAGGGATGATTATGGAAATAGAGGACAGTGTGGAGAAGGACCATCCAGATTTAAATGGGAACTAACCCTAGAACAATTTAGAACAGCCAATGTGCTTAAGAAGCACTAACCTAAACTGTTAAATAACCAGCAGACCCACACCGATTTTTTGAAGCAAAGACCAGCCAATGTGTGTACTATAATGAACGAAAACCCAGGAGCTGTGATGATTATCATGAACATATCATCTACACTCTAGGAAGAACAAATGGGGATCAGGTTAGCCCGATAGTAGTATAGTATTGTCGTGCAATGGATGGACTCCGTGGAGATGAACAGGACCAGGAATTGAGTTCATAGACTCGCTTTGAATACAAATTCACCAGTCGGTATGCCCCCTAGAAGAAGAACGTAAAGCTATATGGGACATGGAATTAGTAGAGTATAAAAATGACATTCAGACTTTTATGGGAAAATTACATAATCTGAATCTCCACGCTTGACTAACAGGACTATTTTGGCATATGGCATGTGATAGAAAGTTGTCCTCGAAGATTAGATGGCGACTTTATCTAAATAAATACAATACCGATAGATAATGGGCAAAAGCAGTCTGGGAAGCAGGAAGAAATGAGGAGGAACAGCAGGAACAGGACCCCCTAGCTCGGGATATGTTGAAACCCACAAAAACATTTTCAGACAAAAGACCTGTGAACAAGAATCAATCAAAGGCAAAAAGGGGAAAACCTTTTATATAGGGAGGTGGTCCATCTAAAAAGAGGAAGCGAGAACTGGAATCTAAGAAACCGGAAAAGAGATCTAGCAGGACTATAAAGTTGACATAGCAAACCCAAAATAGTCCATGAAGGAATTACACAGTCAATAATTGATGAAAGAAAGCAGGAATGCAGTTGCACTCGTTACAGAACGTAAAACTATCAGTGCAAAACCAGCTAAAGACAAATTCAAGTGCCTAGAACAAGGGCAGATGACTGCCCATTCAAGACACAAAGGTCAAGAAATGGTGACTATAGTTCGCTATCCCAGAAAGATCTCTACCATCCAAGTTCTAAGCGATAACAAGTTCTTGAAACTAGGCGAAGATGATGAAATAACCTAGATCATATCATTGGTACTGAAAACGACTGTATTTGGGTAGTCTAGAAGAGACAAACTCTCTGGGAGTCACAATCAATGGCAAAACAGTGGACAATGAAGCCAAGGAATCAACCTTGCAATCATGACCTGAGTGGGAGTACACGAGTTCTTCTTGCCACAAGGTTAACAGGATCAACAAAGAGCAATGTACGGATTAGTGGTACCTCTAGGCTTCCCAAGTGAGTATTGTAAGCTTGTCCTAATGACCTGGTGCATGTCCGCTAGGATAGTCAGGTACCTAATCAGCAAACTAAAAGGTCTTCGATAAGGACTAAACTCCAGACAGGAAACAGACAGCACCAAGAGTACTGAAGGGAGTGACAGTAGGACTAAGATGAAGAACGTAGAGGAAAAGCGAAGTATATCTTCGATGCATATGAGAAATAGGTACAAGAGCTTAAGACCTTACCTTTAGTTACTACATCTTAGGTGCCACGCTAGTACCAAACAGAACCTAATGAAGTGAGGATACTGTCAACGGTTAAGCGACGGTGGTGAATAGGTCCGGGAAGGTTATTAAACAGACAGCCAACCAGCCCGATGCAACCAGCTTTTGTGTTGATGATATCTTGATGATAGCAGAGACCCCCTAGTTTGATTCTACTGGTAGTAAAAAGTGGAAGGTATGGGAACCCCTCAGGAGGATGTGAAGATGGCTAGTAGTGGGCTACCCAATATACTAAAAAGAAATAAGTTTGTCTGTGGAGACCTAAGTTGTCGAAACAGTGGAGGCACAGTAACAAACATCCCAGTTGTTATTAAACCCTCAGACATGTCGAAATAATAGAATAATGATTCAACACCTTACCTAAAGAAACACGCTTTTAGCATACCAAAACCTACAAGAGATAACTGTCCTGAGGGATACACCTATATCCACATTATAAATCTAAACTGTCAACACTACAAAATACAAGTACTATTAGATTCAGGATCCAATGTGTTCCTAATCAACAAAGAACTCGTAAAGTAACTAAAAATCCTGTTCAGAGAGAGACCGAATCTGGTTAATATTCAAGGCTTTAATGCAGTACCAGCTCCATCGGGGGGGCAGTTTCATACGTGTTCTATTTGTCTTGGAATTGGACAAAACAGATACATGTCTGAAGTTGTGTGTGAAATCACAGCAGCAGGGGATTATGGGATGATAATCCCTTTTAGGTGGTGGCATTCAGAACACCTCTTATCTAACATTGCAGAATATACAAAATGGGAATTCAAAGATTCTAAATGCAAATCTTATGTGGAAGAAGACGAAAAAATTGCAGATATATTCAAATACAATGAAACAGTTGCTTGGGATGAAAATGCGATCTAGGTAGGAAGAATTGGAACATCAGAAGATTCTAACAAGATCAACTTCGATTTTCTCCCAAGACACTACTGGAAATTCAAAAAAAACCATTTTTCCTGCAAATGGTGGCGATACTGGCGACTAGGAGAACCTTCAACTATGAAATTAAATTAGTTGAAGAAGCAAAACCCTCTTGTGGACCCATTTATCCTCGATCCGACAAACAACTTAAATTGTTATAGGAATACCTAGATGATATGATATAATAAGTAAAGATCACAAATGGTCAATTACGCATTGGTGCTCCAATTCTTTTTACACTAAAAGCCGATAGAAGACTGTGACAGATGGTGGATTACCGAAATCTAAATAAGATAACTATACCAAATAAGTATCCACTACCACAGATGTCAAAATTACATGATCAAGCAGCAGGAGCTAGCATTTTTTTCAAAATTGATTTGAAAGATTGTTACAATCTAATCAGAATCAAGGAAGGTGGTGAATGGACAACGGCTTTCTGATCACGATACGGACAATATGAATACAAGGTAATGTCCTTCGAATTAGCTAACACTCCAGCTATATTTTAGAACATGATAAATGATGTCCTTCGTGAACCTTTGCACCCAGGAGTCGTATGTTATTTGGATGATATTCTCATCTATTCTAAAAATGAGAAGAAACATATCTAGCTGGTAACAAAAGTGTTGCAAAGATTAGCAGATTTACAGATCGCGATTTCAATAAAGAAATCATTCTTCCACGTCAAAGAGGCGGAATTCTTATGTTATATGATAGCTGTCGATGGGGTATCAATGAGTACCTGAATGATGGATTCCATATTCAGTTAGAAATCACCTACGTCTATTAAGAAAGTTCAAATAATCTAAAGATTTGTGAACTTCTATGGGCATTTTATCGCAAACTTCTCAAATATTTGTGCTCTAATTACAGAAACATTGAAGGGCAATCCAAAAAGGGTCTGATTGGGCCTGGAACAGGAAAAGGCCTTTTAGGAGCTTCAGAGAAGGTTTACTTTGGCTCCAATTTTACCTCATTTCTTTCCAGAAAGAGAAACAGTAGTAGAAATAGATGCTAGTGACTTTACTTTAGGCTGTATCATTTTCCAATTCGCGGAGAAATAACTACATCCTGTAGCTTTTTCACTCCTGAAAACTACATTTCACCGAATAAAATTCTGGGATTTATGACAAAGAATTGCTAACAATATTGGTAGTATTGAAGGAATGGCACCAATACTTAGGTGGAACAGATAAACCAATAACATTGTACACTGAGCACTAAAACCTCTAATATTTCCTCACCTCGAAGGTCTTGAGTGGACACCAAATCCATTGGGTGCAGAGGTTGGTAGATTACAACATCAAACTTGTTTACAGTACAAGAGGTGGTAAACCTGATGCACTCAGTCGATAGCTGGAGTACTGTTCTGTGGAGGGAGCTGCACTTGGTGAACAAGTGATATTAAAACCTGAACATTTTCAAGTCAATTCAGTAATAAGAACTGTAGAAGAAGAAATTCAAATATGCTTAATAATGAGCAGCACAACAGAGGAGATAGGTACAGGTAATATACAGGAAATATCAAGTAAAAACGACTAGGACTCTGTGATTTGAGAAAAATAGTTAGACACCAGAGTAAGGTTACTAACTAAAGGTTCAAGAATGGCAGCAGGCTACAATCTTTACACTATGCAGGAAGATATAATCTTAGTACGGGGAGAGTGAATTGTTGGAACTGGTATGGCAATTCGGCTATCAGTCGGAACTTATGAGAAAACTGTCCAAGAAGTAGATTAGAGGTCAAAAGCAGTATCTATACTGATAGCAGTGTGATCGACGTAGATTATACCGGAAAGCTCAAAGTATTGCTATTCAACCATTGTGACGTGAATTGTCTCATCAAAGCTGGCGATCAAATTATTCAGTTTGTAGTAGAAAATATTAACACTGCTGATATGATGGAAATAGACAACTTAGAAGATACTGAAAAAGGTGTGTCGGGATTCGGCAGTGCAGATGTAACCGGTACGGGTACTCGGTTATTGGTTTTGTTTTATGTTTTGTTTTAAGTATCGCTTTGATACTTGGTTTTTTTTAAGTATCGTTTGATACTGGGTTTTATTTTATGTTTTGTTTTTAGTATCGCTTTGATACTTGGTTTGTTTTAAGTATCGTTTGATACTTGGTTTTGTTTTATGTTTTGTTTTAAGTATCGCTTTGATACTTAAGGAGTTTTACCAAAGTGTATTAATTGATTCCTTTGATTAGTTTCGTTCATGCTAGACATGAACAGATTTGTGTATTTAAAGACCGCGCGTTTCTACGATAGAAAAGGCAGATTTCGACAGACAGTATTTCAATATACTTGGTTGAACGGTTACTTCTTTGTTCCCCAGTACACCCTCGAAGCCTGCTTTAGTTCTCAGCTCTCGCCTCCTCTCTGAAAGAGCAGGCCACCTGCTAACTATCGTATCTATTACCGATAACGTGATTAGCACCTTGCGAACACGTTACATTTTTTTAACCTCCGCAAGTGGTTAAGAACATGTCCCCGGATTTAGGCCTGATCAACCTATCGATATACACCTCAGAACGCTAGCGGAGAGAAGCGGCAGAATCACAGTACATTCGGCTTCATCTCAAACCCAAGATAGAGTCTTTGACGACCAGGAGTGGGAAGCAAATCCCACGGCAAGACCTTACAAGGAAGAAACAACCCCGGCGCTCTGCTAAAGAGCTGGGCGATCCTGCAAACACGGAAGATACACAACCTCCAGGAGAATTCAGTTCTACTCCAGCAAAGAAGCCTTCCTTTGAACCTCCAAACGACCCCGAATCTAGTAGCAAATCAGATATGGCTAGCACAGGAGGAGGGCCTTCTGGAGGAGGGAAATCTCGGGCAAGGCCTGAAGAAGAGGAGGTACCCGCAGCATTTGAACCCCCTAAGTTTAAACTTCACCTCCCAGCGAAGTTCACAGGCGAAGGGAAAGACCTCAAACCTGAAGCCTTTGAACGATGGGCCACAGAACTCTCACACTTCCTACTCTTACAAGGAAAAGATGTGGAAGACAATACAACCGGACTTATCATTGGATCATTTTGCGAAGGAAAGGCAACCGACGCATACCACCAATGCTATAAGGATTTCGGCGGGAATGTAAGATTAAGAGGATCTACAGTTCTCGATTGCCTGAAAGGACGATTCCAATCCTCTATAACCAACAACCTCCTATACAACAAATTCAACCAGCTCCAGCAAGTTAACGGAACGTAAGTCAAGCGAATCACCAACGTGGCTACGGACCTAATAATGTATAAGGACCGGATGGAGAGAGGAAATATCTCCAAATACATACTGAAGCGACGATTCTATGACACCATGCACCCTACCCTCCGGCGAGAAGTAGAACCACTCGAGGAAGATGGCGCTGATATTGCAGTAATAATTGCAAGAGCAGAACGAAAGAATGCCATCCTCCATGAGACCAAGGCCTATAAAACACAGACACCCTCTAGTAGGAACAGCCAGCCACGACACAAAACCTCCAGCAACTCTGAAGACGATACCCCACGAGTTTTCAAGAAGAAAACAAAATCCTCCAAGGAATTGAGAAGGCAAAAAGGAGAATGTTTTGAATGTGGAAAAACAGGACACATGGCAAAGAACTGTCCTAGGAAGAAAGGAAAAGGAAAGGCAATTAAGCAAGAGGCGTCGGCCAACAATGTTGAAAGCAATAACGCCCAATCCAGTGAATATGAAGAAATCCATATCGGATATATCGATGTGGAATGCAACAGTGTTCGACCTCCGGCTACATTCAAAGCACACACCGCTCTGGAAGGTACTATCCTGATCAATGGCAAAAGGGCTCGAGTCCTATTCGACACTGGCACAATTGGAAGAGATATGATCAGTAATGCCTTTGTCTCTGTCCATGGACTCCCCACTCGAGACCTTAACCAACCCATACCAGTCAATATGGCAGTAAAAGGATCACGATCCACAAGCCATAAAACCTGTAGTGCAACCATTCGACTTGGTTCTGCAGTCCTACCCCCCCAGGAAATGCTGATTGGAAACTTAGCCAAATACGATGCCCTAATAGGCATGCCATTCCTGAACCGCCATAAAGCTATAATCAGGTGTGGAGAATCAACCATTGATTTCCTTAATCAGAAGGTCAGAGTCTCATGCAAGCCAACAAGCGGAGAATACCGAGCCGCAGTCTGTGGAGCAACTGCCCTACGACTATTGGATGAATACTCTGACGTTTTCCCTGATCAAATACCCGAAGAACTAGCGCCTATGAGAGAGGTGAACCACCACATCCGCCTCCGAGACCCCTCCAATCTCCATAACCAACCCACCTACTCTATTCCTGACGCATACAAAAGCCCACTTTGTAATTGGATTAACCAACAACAAAGAAGAGGAGTCATCTACCGAGCAGAAGCCCCAGGTGCCGCTCCTATGTTTGTTCAACCCAAAGCAGATGGCAAAAGAATTCGCCCCTTGGTTGATCTCAAGCTACAGAACGAAAACACGGTTATGGACAGCTCCACTATCCCAAACCAAACCCAGATCCTAAATGCAGTCGGGCGAGCTTGATTCCGAAGTAAGATTGACCTAAGCGATGCCTACTTTCAAACAAGGTTAGACCCAGAAAGCGAACGCTACCACAGTTTCAAAACACCCTTTGGAAGTTTCATTAGCCGAGTCATGTTACAAGGTGATATGAATGCGCCCGTCACCTTTATGCGAATTATGGAAAACCTCCTAAGCGAATACCTCCACCAATTTGTTTGGGTCTACATTGATGACATTCTCATCTTCTTGAACACCGAAATAGAACACGCCTACCATATAGGTTTCGTTTGTACCAAACTTAGGGAAGCTAAATTCTACGCTAGCAGAAACAAATCAATTCTGTTTGCCGATAAACTCGATATCCTAGGACATGTTATAGATGATGAAGGAATACACGCAGCCCCAGGAAAAATAGCCTGTTTAACGGAATAGTCAACACCCCGGAATCAAAAAGAACTCATGCGATTCCTAGGACTTGTCAACTATATTTCCCAGTTCCTCCCACACCACCCCACTGTGACAGCGCCGCTCACAGACCTTACCAGCAATGCAGAATTTGTCTGGACCCACACTCATGACCAAGCCTTTACCAACATCAAGGAATTGATAAAAAACGCCAACGTTATTCAACCTATCGACTATAATAAATCAGAACCGATAGGGCTGATTACTGATGCATCGGATACTGGAGTTGGAGCATGGGCTGGGCAACGGGCCTCCCATGAAATGGCAAGGCCAGCGGCATTACACAGCAGGAAGTTCACTAACTCACAGATGAACTATGGAACAACAGACAAGGAAGCCCTTGCTGTGATTGATGCTCTCGCTGCTTTCAACCACATTATTATGGGCAATACCTTCACTATTGTTACCGACCACCAACCTCTCACTAATCTTAAAACAGAAAGGATACCTGGAAGAAGAAGAACAAGATGGATAGGCGAAATCAGCAAATACGATGCAAAAATTATCTACGCCCCTGGAAGAACAAACTATTTAGCTGATGCTCTCTCCCACCTATATGAAAATCAAGACATCGCAGACCCCCCTCTTGTTCATGACCACACAAGACAAAGCGAGGACAGCCCTGACGACACCTCCTATGAACTTGAGCCATCGATGGCTACCACCAGCTCTGCCACTCCCTCCAATCCTTTCTCTTATACCATGTACAGTGCTGCCGGAACGGAAGGAGGAAAGGACATTTATGAAGAATGGAAAGACAATTGCACGCTCCGCAGCACACCTCCTCACGAACTTGAACAAAGCAGACTCCACTGGTCCCAGTGTTATCACGACACTTGTCCTTTTCACCAGACTGAGATTAAGTTCGGCAACAGATACCAGTGACCGTACTATATGCCTGCTGGCGATTCTAAAGACACCAGCTTCGACACCATAGAAGGGGCAGCAGAGATGACCAATGAAAATGAGCAACCCAACATCCTCATGTCCTTAACTCTGCTCCAACGCGATACCAAGGTATTGAAGAACTCGAACAAGCAGCAGCCTACGTGGATGCAATATCCTATTTACACCCCCCACAGTGAGCCCCGCCATCCTCTCCTCCCATAATCAATTCACGACCACTTTATGGTGGACCCTTACGAGTATACAACAATGAAACCATTTTCTCGGTCATACTCCCTACTATTCCCTAGCATCAGCGTCAACTCTACGAAGCCTTTGAGGAAGAGGAAGCACCTATCGAACCAACAAGAGGATCTCTAATCGAGGATGAACGAGATGTTAGATCAACCACTGAAGTATTAACCTCCTCTTTCCGAAGCCAAATGATAGCAGGATACCGCCATGACCCGATTTATTTCAAAGCCATGGATAGCTCCAGGCATGGAGACCTCGCCCCTTACAACATATCCAACGGAATGGTCTTTTCCAGCACCCGTTACTGTGAACATTGTCTATACATACCAAAAGGCCATATGTTCAATGGAATGACTATTAGGGAATATGTCATATCCGAGATTCACAACAAAGGACACCACAGTGCGGACCGCAACCTTCAATATGCCTCAGAATATGTTTACTGGCCTGAAATGCGAAAGGACTTCCGCGAATTTGTCAAACAATCTGAACTCTGCCAGGCAAATAAGGAGCGAACACAACTACCTGAAGGAAAAGCACAGACCCTCGAACTACCTTGTGAAATATTCGAATCATATGCCATCGATTTCGCATGACCATTCAACAAATCCGCTGGATTTGACACCATCTTGGTAGCTGTGGACCGATTTTCTGGATATACCTGGCTCATTCCAATGAAAGTTAACGATTCCTCCAAAGACACCTGGAATAACCTCCAACGATACCTGTTTACCCCCCATGGGTACCCCTTATCCATTGTTAGTGACGCTGATCCCCGCTTTACCGCCAGATTCTGGAAGCAAACCTTAACCTCCCTCGGAATAAACCACATTATGGCTGCCCCTGGACACCATGAGACTAATGGCCAGGCAGAACGAAAAATCCGTGAAGTTAAGACCGGAATTAGGAACATGATCAATGAACGACAAACCAACTGGGAACCAGCCCTTGTTGAGCTCGCTGCATATATCAACGCCGGAATCTCAGATACCTTGGGGATGTTACCATACAAGGCAGTCTTTGGCCGTCAATACCCCCTCCTACCTACAACACTATTTAAGAACTCCTCAGTCCCTGCCTCTGATGACCATCTAAACCGCCACCAAGCAATCCGGAACGATGCCTTCCAAGCTGTTAAGGCTGCCCAATTCCGAAGCACCACTACTGCCCAGAAACAACGACGCAAACATGTTCCCATCTCACCAGGAGACATGCTCATGGTTCACGGCAATATGTTCATTACCAATGTTGGACGCAGCAAGAAACTGCAACCCCGATGGCGTGGACCTTTCAAAGTCATATCCTTTGACGAGCATACGGAGAACTACACTGTCCAGATGGATGGACGCATGTACCGCCGCAATACTGCAGTCTTTCACGCCTCTGCTGTCAAACGGTTCCACCCAAATGACGACTCCAAGTTCCCTGGAAGAATCCACTCTCGACCCGCACCTATCATCATTGAAAGGAAAGATGAATAGGAAGTTGAAGATATCCAAGACCACCGCCTTTGGCATGGAAATGATCAGTTCCTGGTCAAATGGAAAGGATATCCGACGAGCGAAAACTGTTGGGAACCACTAGAGGGACTAGAGCATGCTATGGATATGGTGAACGAATGGTGGAAAGACAACATGACAAACGAATCCATCCCCCTAACAATCAATTATATCACCATGTGCTGGACACCTAAAATGCCAGAAACAGAGCGATGGCACGCAGAACTCGAAACTAGAGATGGATTTTGGGCACTACACTTTGAGTCAGAATTCGAAAGTAGCGATGAGGAGAATCAAGCTATGGAGCAGGCCCTCGACAACTTTATCTAGTCACCAATCACCATCCGAATACCATAACGATGTCAAACTATGTGGAGCTCAATGTGAGGCAGCGACAACAGGTTGTTAGACGGTTGTTGAACCGTGATGTTATCCAACTTGAAGACTATTTCGAAATCCTCTGGATAGATTACTGTCCTGAATGCAATCACGCTTGGGTTGATGTACAGCGCGAATCTGGTATTCGTGACTAATGTGATTTAGACTTCTTCGAGTCTAAGTGTTTCCTTAGAGTTTCCTCTTGTCCCTGGTGTGATACTTATGATGAGGAATTTCTTGCGGAAACTGAAGCCATGAGTTTCTCGGAATCCGCTTTTGATGATTATTAGGTTTTGTTTGTTTAAACAGTTGTTTTGTTTTGGGGAATGTAACCGGTATGGGTACTCGGTTATTGGTTTTGTTTTATGTTTTGTTTTAAGTGTCACTTTGATACTTGGTTTGTTTTAAGTATCGTTTGATACTTGGTTTTGTTTTATGTTTTGTTTTAAGTATCGCTTTGATACTTGGTTTGTTTTAAGTATCGTTTGATACTTTGTTTTGTTTTATGTTTTGTTTTAAGTATCGCTTTGATACTTAAGGAGTTTTACCAAAGTGTATCAATTGATTCCTTTGATTAGTTTCGTTCATGCTAGACATGAACAGATTTGTGTATTTAAAGACCGCCCGTTTCTACGATAGAAAAGGCAGACTTCGACAGACAGTATTTCAATATACTTGGTTGAACGGTTACTTCTTTGTTCCCCAGTACACCCTTGAAGCCTCCTTTAGTTCTCAGCTCTCCCCTCCTCTCTGGAAGAGCAGGCCACCTGCCAACTATCGTATCTATTACCGATAACGTGATTAGCACCTTGCGAACACCTTACAGCAGACATTGCAACAAGGACTATTACTATCAGGGAATTCCAACCAATAGTTAGCCGGCTACATGTACTAATAAACCAGAATACACACTGGTATGATACAGTTGAGATACCTTAGCAAATACTGATGACTAGTAGTATACTAGCCTGCAAGGAATTACGGAAATTCAATCCCGAATTCTTGGAGCAAATCTAAAAGGCCATGCCAGGAGATAAAGAATGTCTTAAAAGAAAAAATGAGTTGGAAAAACTACCAGACAATGGCAAACCTTTCCCAAAAGATGGGGTCTTATCCAACAAGTTGCTTTACTATAAGTAAATACTATTTATACCAAACAACTAGGATCTTTATATAATAATAGCTGAAGGATGTTATGATGCTAAAATAGTAGGATATATCAGACAAGAAAAAACCCTTGAAATAATTATGATAGATTTCTATTGGGAAGGCTTAGCAGATTGGGCAAATGATTATGTACGGTAGTGTGATGATTGTCAACCCAACAAATCTCCACGACATGCAAAATATTGTCTACTACATCCCTGTCAATACTCTACACATCTTGGAAGTCAATTTCCGTCGACATTATTACACAGTTACCATAAAGTAAAGGTCGTACCCAAATTATCATCGTTGTCGACATGTTTACAAAAATGGCCCACTTTGTTGGATTAGAAGATATAGCCACTACAAAGAATATGACTACAGCCTTTATGAAGGAAATCCGGAAGCTACACAGCTTACCAACAGAAATTGTCTCAGATATGGACTTGAAGTTTGCGGGAGAACTTTGGAAATTCTTGTGCAAAACATTAAGTATAAAAATGAAGTTGTTGACGGCATACCACCTACAGACAGACTGACAAACTGAGTGAAGCAACTAAGTGCTGGAAGATTACTTGCGAGGTTTCATCAATTACGATCAAGATGACTTGTACCAATTGCTACCTCTAGCCAAACCTGCCTACAATAACTCGGCAATCAATGCAAATGGAATATTACCTTTCTATACAAACTATCTGTTTCATCCACAAACAGAATGGATGAAGAAATACGAGGTGCGAAGTCCAGGAGCTACACCTTATGTAAACTGGATAAAGACGATTCACGAACAAGAAAAGCAGTTACTCTATCAGACATTCGACGTCATAGCCAAATACTATGAGAGAAAGGCCAAGTAACAACCAGACTTCAAAATCGGCCATAAAGTAATGTTAAACACAAAGAATATTGGTAAGTATTAGAAGTCAAAGAAACACAGTCCAAAATCATATAGACCATTCATGATCTTCGAGAAAAGAGGAAATCATACCTGCAAACTCAACATCTCAGATTGATAGAATATACATCCAGTATTCCACATATCTCTATTAGAACCTTACAGGGAATCAGCATATGTGGACCCACAACAAGCTTCCCGAGAGTCCGAGGATATTGAGGGTGACTGATAATGGGAAATAGAGAAAATCATGAGAAAGGAGATACACTCTTACTGAAAGAGAGTATGCTGTCAGTACCAGGAGTTATACAAACTATAATAATTTGTTAAATGGTAAGATTGTTCTGAAGATGAGAACACCTAGGAACCTGCCACGCGCGCATTCATATTTACTTGTATAGATCGCAGAAGCT